>NC_140565.1:35945505-35953005 GCF_057381845.1 Rhamphochromis longiceps
CTGCGTGTAGGTGATCTCCAGGTTCTCCAGCACCACGGAGCAGTTGGAGTACATCCTCACCATGCTGTCGTAGTGCTGCTCGTACGTCCCCAACAGCGACAGGTGGTTGCTCATTCCCTGACACACTGAGAGAGAAAGAGAGGAGTGCACAACATCAGCTGCAGTTCCTCTAAAGGCCACTGGATGATGCAGTTTCCTGGTCTTTTGCCCTGAAGGGAACAGTAACCACTCTGAAGTGGACCTGTTTTGGCTTTTTCTGTTTTTTCGACTCTTGGATCTGTGTGATCTCATGGCTGCCGCATGTGCAGAAGCCCCGCCCACCTGCTCATCAGCTCATTAGAGATTTCTAATAAAAAAATTCAAAAATAATCTGTCATTTAGATATTTTTCTTTAAATATGTAACCAAAAGTCCTAAATATAATTTTAGACGCCTATATTTAGAGTTTCTTCACCACAGACACTCAGTCCTTTGGTGTCTCAAACAGGAGGGGATGTTTCAGAGTTCACAGGTAATGAAACTTAGTCATCAGGTCATTGTGTGATGTGTTCAGGGAAGCCCCGGACCAAAGCAGGAAGGTGTAATGCAGCTTTGAACCGTAAAAACGAGAATCGAACGAGTTGGGCGGCAGCTGTGGAGCCTGTGACGGTGTGAGGAATGAAGTCCGGCAGGTTAAAGATCAGCCACTTCCTGCTGAAACTAACACATCAGAGCTCAGGTTGCACTCAGAACTTCACCTGAAAGTCAGTGGAGGAGATCTGAGTGCAAAAGCAACCCGGTCACACGAGAAGCTCAGACTGTACCGACAGATTTTAAACTTCACATCACAGAGTGAGTTCAAACATCTAGTATGGTGACGGCCTCGGGCCTTTCTCACCTGTCCTGCAGGTTTTCCTCACACCTGATCTAAACACTGCAGTTCAGAGCACTAAGCTCCTGATGGTCTTTCACTCCAGTAACAGGTACAGGAACACGGTGCAGAGCAGCTGTGACCTGTCTCACCTCCACCTGTTGCCTCCACTCTCCTCAGACTTTAAGCAAACAGCGAACCGAGGACCTCTGAACATGTCTGGCTGCACACCGATTGGCTGTTCGCCCACTGTGACATCACAAAGATAACACAGCTGCTCTTCATCTGAAGGAAAGCGACCCATTGGTCAGGGCCGCGCAGAAAAGTTCAGACATGTGCTGTTACTGTACATGTGATGCAATAAAGTTAGCTAATGCCTGTTTCCTTCTATCCTATCTTCTTTCCTTCATTTATCAATTTATCCATCTCTCCTTCCTTTCTTCACTCCTTCTTTCTTTCTTTGTATCCTTCTTTTCCACTTTTTCTTTCATCCTTCCTTCCTTCCTCAACCATTTCCTCAGTCCTTTCCTTCTATTCCTATTTATACTCTTCCCTACATAGCAAAATGGGTATGCCCCACACAATGTGCTAACACATGGCCCACATACCGCAAAGAATGATGGCCCTTTGGTGGCCCAGATCTGGTTTGCCAGAGGTGGCCCACACATGGGCCAGCACAAGGCCAGCTGCAGACTCACTGCTGGACCTGTGCTGGCCCAGATGTCAGCCTAATGTGTACCTTAATCAAGCCATGTAATAACAACATGTACTGGAACATAATAGTGCAAAAGTAACATGATGAAACTCTGTTCAGAGAGTGAATGGACTGATTCTTATATAGCACTTCTCTACTCTCCCAGATTACTCAAAGTGCTCTATACAACATGTCACATTCACCCAATCAGACACTTTCTCTAAACTGAGTGCTTTCTAACTACATTCATATTCCTGACATGCTGACTGAAGGAATCAGGGATCAAACCCCTAACCTTCAGATCAGTAGGTGACCTGCTCTTCCTCCTGAGCTACAGCCACCGAGTGGTGAACCTGAGTAAACCCTCACTAGGTTTGGATAAAGTGTACACTCACAAACCTGTCAAACCTGCATTTGAAACATTAGCTACCATAGCAGTATAGTATTGCAACATGGCATTTGGGTCTTCTGACTAAAATAGGAAAATAGGAACTTAAATAGTGCCTCATTGCCAGACCTGGCGCACATCTGGCTGACATACACTCTGCCATGACACCAGTCAGTCAGAAGTGCCAGCTTGATGCTAGATCCGGGCCAGACCTGTTTTCTATGAGCCTGGGCCACATACACCAAACCACAATCGGGTCAGATATGGCATGCCATCACATAGACAGTGCCATCTTGCCAGGCCTGGCCCACATCTGGATGAAATACCACCTAACACGCCAGAAGTCAGCCAGCAGTGCCAGCTTGACACCAGACCCAGCCCAGACCTGTCTGCTATGTGGGTTATTCTTCTTTTTTTATTTTAATTTTTTCCCACTTTTCTTTCTTCCGATCTTTCCTTGTGTTGTCTCCTCCCACTCACCCCCCCAATCTCCTCATCCTCATCTGTCCTCTCCCACTCATTAATCCCCATCTCTCCTCCAGCACTCCATCCTTTTCTGTGTTCCCAACATTCCCTTTTTTCCCTCCTTTCCTCAATTTCTTCTCTGTTTTCACAGTTTTATCACTAAACTCATCCTTTCTCGCGCCTCCCTTCCTTCCTTTCATGTTTTCATTCCAGTTAAAGCGCGATGACATTCACGACAACAAGACAACATGAATGTTTGGATTTCTTTGGATTCAAACACATTTTTGTTAACTTTAGAGGAAGCTCGGAAGTCTCATCTTGATAGAGGAAACCGACACTGAGGTCATCTCCTGTGTCTCTGTGAGTCCATCTTCAGACAAACCTTCTGATAATTTGGCACCTTTAGAGGATGTAAACAGGAAGTGTAATATAGTCATAGAGTCGGGAAGTTATCTGAACTGCAGGCGTGTTTGTTGGAAATTTAACTGCTCATATTTTGGCAAAATGACAAACGCAGCTAAACTGACTGTTTGCAGGGCTCCCATGCATGTGCAGACATGCAGCTGTCACCGGAGCGCTGACCTACTGGAGCATGAAGTCTTTGATGTGCACGCAGGTTTAAGGACAGCTGTCAGAAGCAAAAGCCAAAGATTTCTTCTAAAAGTGTAAATAAAGTGAATGTGAAGGAAAACGTAACATCCAGGACAGCGGCGTGTCGCGGTCGCTGCTGCAGCGCCGAGGTTATGTGGAGCTCGTGATAAGTGATAAAGAACGTTAAGGTATTAAAATATGACATCTCATAGTGATGGCATGCATCTGTACACACACACCCACAGAACTGTTTGTACAGAAACTGGTCTGAGCTGTCAGATTTTTGGACGTCATCCTCGACTGCTGCACGGTACACTGCATGTTAAAGTCCCTCCTCTGTGTACATATGTGTGTGTGTGTGTGTGTGTGTGTGTGTGTGTGTGTGTGTGTGTGTGTGTGTGTGTGTGTGTGTGTGTGTGCGCGCATTTTTCTTGGAAAGCCACAGAGTGCTCAGAACACACAGTTTCCCAGTAGCAGCTGTGCACTCAGCTCCTGTCAGTGTGTTTAACACCAAAACTCTGCAGGCATCTTCATGTTTCTGAAGATCAGCTGACTTCATGATGGATGGAAACTGAATTGAATCCACCTCAACAGCTAATCTAAGTCTCAGTCGCTCTGGGTTCTCCACTCAGGAGGAAGCTCCTGTGAACAAACTCAACCACGAGCCCAAAGCGTTTGCTCAGCCTCCAAACTCCACAGATTCCTGAATAATCAGCTGGACACGCTGAAACACGCCTGGTCCTCTAAAGCTCCGCCCACAGGCCTCAGGACCCTCAGAATCCACTGTGGGGACATCCAGAGTTCATCACAGGTCAGAGCTCAAATATAAGGATTTAGATTTAGGTGGATTAAACTGTCCAGCTGTGCACAGCTCCCACTCACACACGTTACCTGGGCAGGCTGCTCAGGTGTGCTAACAGCTGCCTAAGTTTGGCGGGAACTTGTTTTTTTCCAGCCCACATCTTTCCCAGGCAGCAGCCCATGAGTCAGAGAGGTGGACCGGAGCTGTGGAGGGTGATCCTCCTGCCTCAGGCTGCAGGCCGGAGGCTCCACAGCCTGCAGCAGGTTGTTGTTGGGTCCTTAGCTCACAATAAATTAATGGTAAATAATATTGAACTGAATGTGTAGAGCCAACTGTGTCGGTTAAGCAGATTTTTCCAGATCATATTTTTCCTCAAATTTTTTCACACAGGAAGTGAAAACGTCAAAAATCTCGCTAGCTGAGCTCGAACGTTTTCCCGTTGAGGTGAGGAGGTAAATCTCTGCGGCCATGACACACAGGAGCAAATAGTGCGTTACTTTCAGCGGCGGATTGATCGATGTGTGCGTGCTGAAGCAGACCTGCGGAGGCTGCACGTCGTTCGTGGTTCGTGCACGTCAGCGATCGTCGCGCCGCCTTCTCGCAACTCAGATAAATCACGCGTGAATCAGAGTCAGACATGAAGAAACTGGATCAGTTAAATCCTCTTTATCCTCTCGTCTTCCTCCTCTGCCTCCGTGCTGACTCAGCACAGCGCCGGCAGGAGGAGAGACGGAGCGTTACTCTGAGAGGGAAAGTTTCTAAATCCCCTGATCCTGTAAAGCAGCAGCACTGTGTGTCTGTGTGTGTCTGTGTGTGTCTGTGTGCTGTGATTAGACAAACTGTTCTGTCAGGGTCAGGGTGCCACATTTATCTCTGTCAGCACGTCGTCTACCTCTTGTTTCTTCATGCTAGATTAGCGCAAAGACTGGGAACAGCAGGAAACTGTTAGCCTAGCACCACAGATATGAAACTTCTATGTGACTAGAAAATCACAATGGTTCCATTTTTATTTGATTCACGGTGTAACAGCTCGTACTGGGACTGCCTCACAGATGCTTTAGACATAAAAAAAACCTTAAAACATGATTTATAGATCATATTTTGGGGATTTTAAGTAATTCAGACCAGAGGTGGGACCAAGTCATTGTTTTGCAAGTCTCAAGTAAGTCTCAAGTCTTTATCCTCAAATCTCAAGTCAAGTCTCAAGTAATGTCAGGCAAGTCAGAGTCGAGTCTCAAGTCACTGGTGTAAAAGTCCGAGTCAAGTCACAAGTCTGAAACTTTGAATTTCAAGTCCTTTCGAGTCATTAAAAAAAAAAACAACGAAAAAATAATGTTGCAGTTATGCTAAATGTAAATATTAGACCATGTAATTTTAAAATCTGTGTTTTTCTCAACACATGACAAAATAGTGAACTTAGAAAATATACACAAATTGTGAAATTGCACCTCTTTAAAATGCAGCTCAATTAAACCTAGCTCCAAGAATAATTTTCACCGACAGTTCTGAGATAAGCTGCATGTTATTCTTGGATGCGGTTGTAGGACCAGCTTTAAAATCGCATGACAAAAATATCATACACATTAAAAAAAACTGCATCACCAACGTAGCCTGGACAACATTTGCTAGTTAGATGAAGTCAGCTATCTCATCGTAGCATATTTATATGCATATTTATAATCATACGGTTCTTGGAGTGAGTGCATACACTCATGAAGTTTAGTAACTTCAGGTCACTGCAACAAGCCCAGGTACAGTTTACCGACGGATGGGTGCAGGACCTTGAAATGCACCGTGTAGAACGAAAGACCATCGTACGTATCATAAGTTTACCAGTCTCACAAATCGTCGTCATAAATACACACTCCTTAACCGTTTATTAATAGGACCTTTGAGCTCAACGGTAATTAATTAGTAGTGGAAATAATTTCTGGTAGCATCACAGAAATGTAGCAGTGACAATAATACTGTATGCTGTAATCGTACTGGGCAATTAGTGATACAAAAAACCTGTTTTATCCTGTGAATAAAAGTATGTGTTTTTGTCAGTGTACCATAATAACAGAGGCGAAACGCAATATTGTGTCAGGACAATTTACTATTTATGCACAATAAATAAAGGAGCATAGCACGACAATTTCTGTTCAGCGCCAGACTTGCTTGTAACCTATATCACCAATTATGTTATGAAAATGACGCATTAACTACTAAAAAACACTGACCTTCGTGTAAATGCTTGGAGCAGACTAACCTGTGAGCTGGAGTGTTCTGGGACCTTATATTTGATCTTTGAATGGCTGCGATCCAGGCCATCCGTCTCCTCTTTGTTACTTCGGAAACATGGCTCGAACAATTTCTCTTCAACGACGTAATCCGATAACAACCGATCTCTTTACCCGTCGGCTTCCCGTGGCTGTCATGCGACCGGCTATTGCAGTTAATAACACAACAGCTTCTTGACATTTTTGTGTTTCTTTTTATCGCTGTGTGACTGATTTTAATTGAAAGCCTGCGTGCGCTAGTACCGCTTGCCACGAGTTCCCAGAATCCTTTGCGGTTCTACCCGTGAATGACGTCACATTTTCAATCTCTATATAATATGCATGTTAAATTTTATATTTGGGGTGAAATATCAAGTCTTTTCAAGTAAACCGGTTCAAGTCCAATTCAAGTCCCAAGTCATTGGTGTAAAAGTCCAAGTCAAGTCACAAGTCTTAGAACATTTTTTCAAGTCAAGTCTAAAGTCATAAAATTAATGACTCGAGTCTGACTCGAGTCCAAGTCATGTGACTCGAGTCCACACCTCTGATTCAGACATTAATTTATGAAACATTTTTATAGTTTTTTCCAAAAACTGAAGCTTTTAAATAGCTGCACAATAGAAACAATGGTGTTGACTTAAATATGAAGCCTTTTTAAAAAAAACAACACAATATCTCAGCCTCATGATCAGTAATCCACTGATGTGATACGAACAATATGCAGATTGTTCAGGTACAGCAGGCTTACCTGTACTATTAAATATACTGAAAACAATCTTTACAAATAAATGTACAATACAGCACAATATGTGGCAGGCTAACAGTTTACAAGGCTAATGATTATAATATGAAATGACGAAGATAATGAAAGGAAACATTTTTAATGAAGCTCTATTTCTACATTTCTCACACATACTGCATAACTACCTCTGATTCTCATTAATAAAGCTGAGCTGAAGTTTCTCGTCTGTAAAGGAAACGTAAAAAAATGATTGCGTAGTCAGTTAAACGATTGATTTATATCACTGAAGCATGTGGAGAATATAATAGTGCACAAGTGTTTTGACAGTCAGATGAAAACACCGCAGAAAAAAATATGTTGTTGCTTTTGTGCTGCAGGTTTGTGATCAGTGGGAGTTTGACCTTTACTTCAAGGTTGGCAAACACAGATGTGTGCATGGACAGGACGCACGCTCAGTCGCACGTCAGCCAGCAAATCGCAGAATCCTGCTTTCACGTTTCCCTTTTCTTCATCGAACAGAAACAAACACTGATCGAGTCCAACACGCGGACGTAAAGAAAGGCAGCGAGGCCTGCTCAGTGCCGCCCGCTGTCACACCTTCCCAGAGTGTTTGAGCGGACAGGAAGTGGTTAAAAGCCTGGTTGTGTTGGGGAAGGTCGGGTTTGCTAGAGCGAGTCATTTCAGATAAGGCGAGTTTATCAGCCTGTT
>NC_140565.1:35958005-35973005 GCF_057381845.1 Rhamphochromis longiceps
ATATAGAATGTGTGTAACAGCAGTTTGTGCAAACTGGATTAAGTAAGTGTTGCAATTGTGTTGTGTGCAGCTCTGGAGGCAGACCCGGGAACCGCGGGCTGCAGGTCAAAGCTTTCTGCACGACTTGCTTCATTTGTTGCCTCCAAATCTTTTCTTCCTCTGTTCACGTGTGTGTGCGCACCAGCTGCATGCACAGACACACAATCCTGTCCACCAGTGGAACCTCGTGAACACACCAACATCAGAAACGAATCGTTAGATCTGCAGGGTGTGTGTGTGCGTGTGTGTGTCTGTGAGGGTGTGTGTCCTGCCTGCAGCAGTGTTCGCAGGTCAGAGCGAGACTGTGCTTGTCTGCGAGATGGAAGCTGCTTCACTCTGACTCTGTTTCAGGAAAATTCCAGAAGGGCCCAACGAGTTTTGCCTCTCTGACAGGCAGCATGTACTCCGACCTTTGGTACGCTGCTCCCAGCCACACAGATAACCTCTCTCTTGGGTTGGCACAGAGTAACCTGAGAGTTTCACCTAAAAAGCCTCTGATAGGCGCAGGCTGTGCGGCCCTGCAGCCTGACAGGAAGCTCTAAGCGAGCGAACTCTGCAAAGACCATCAGTTGTTTCAAAGAATTAATCAGTTAAATCTGATGATATTTGACTGAAAAACATTTACTTTCAGTCAGCGACACCAACAATCATCAGCTCCATGTCATGTCTTTGTCCTGTCTTCCGTCCCCGTCGCAGCAGATGGCCCCGCCCCTCCCTGAGCCTGGTTCTGCCGGAGGTTTCTTCCTGTTAAAAGGGAGTTTTTCCTTCCCACTGTCGCCAAAGCGCTTGCTCATACGAGTGCTGGGGTTTCCTCTGTTGTATTATTGTAGGGTCCACCTTACAACATAAAGCACCCTGAGGCGACTGTTGTTGTTATGCTGCATAAATAAAGCTGAACTGAATCCACACTCAAAAAAAGAAATTGGGTGGTTGTTACATGTACAAGATTCAAACTTTGAACTAAATAATTTCTATGGTGAACGTAATTAAATCATGTAGCATCTGCATGAACTTCAGCAACTTAATTTGTTCTTGTTGAGATGACCTGATACAATCTAGTAAGAGCGGTTATTTGCTGGACTCACGCAATTCACAAGATCACATTAGATGTCAAACTGCAGGAAAATCACTGGAGTTTTAAGAGGCAGACAGCTACACCCACACCACGCGTATGCTCTCGCTATTTATTGTGGTTTAACCTGTCAAGGACAAAAACGTACAGAGAAGTCTGCATCAAGCCTTGAAATCACAGCTTTCCTAGTTTTAAGCCTGGAGTGACAGCTTGGTGGTGTGATGGTCAGTGCTGGTGCCTCACAGCAAGAAGGGCCTGGGTTCAAATCCACAATCTGGCCAGTTTGCAGTGTGTAATTAGAGTTCGGTTAGTTGGTAATTCTAAACTACCCATGAGTGCAAATGGTTGTTTGTCTCTATGAAATCATCAACCCCCACATTGGTTCATTAAGCACGACTAGCAGTAATTGCCTTGATTAGCAAAGTAGTTGTTCAAACAACAAGATTTCACTGAGTTCTCCTGAAGTTTTTAACTTGTGTAGAATCAATTAAAACAGATTTCACTCTACATACTTAAATAAATCACTTTAAGTCAATATAAGCATACTACGTTGATCCAACGTAATCCGATTACATTTAACCACCAAATGCCAAATGTGTTGGTCTGACATGGTCAAAAATGGGTTTTTGTACTCGGTTAAATCTTGTGGGAAAAGGTGCCGTGATTAAATTGTGTTCATCCAACAACAGATTTTTTTGAGTGAATGCACCACAGTGGGTTTTAAATCAGTCAATCAAAATGTGTTCAGATGCTCAGAACCAGCTGGACAGGTGAGACCTGCTCCCTCGTTGTTGGAGCCAAGTCCAGGCCGATATTTTACTCAGTTACATCATACCATATTTAAGTATTTGTCATGATCTTTAAGTTTCTATTATGATCTTGATCATTTTATTGTTATTTATTGTTATAATGTAATAGGCTGTGCTCCATAAATTAATCCTGCTTTGTTAGTCTGTTGTTGTTGTAAAGTGTTGGTGGATGTCGTAAAGGGGGTGTGTATTTGGCCCACATGCGGAGGGGTGTGGGTAAAAAAGGTTAAGTAAGCAAGCAGGACGTGGAGCAACAGTTTTCTGACCGTCGCCGTTTTAATGTTATTTTTGTTATAACATAAAGGGAATATAAACGGAGCTCCCACCAGAGGCATTTGTTTTGTACCTTTCGATTTGTATGGAAAATAAATGTTTTGCCCCTTTTTTCCTTCGCCTCATTTTTTGCTACCGGAAGGCATCCAAGCGACTTAACAAGAGCACGAGTCAGAAACTTTACGTTCTGCAAAGAAGGACCGAAGGTTGCCGCTATACTCGTTGTTCCCTGAGCCACGAGAAGGATCTGGATTTAATCCCATCCAACTTTCCTGAAAGGGTCAATACAGGCTCCAAACAGACTCGGATGCTGAGGGACGTCCTAAACTGTGTCACTGTACAAAACCTCATGGACCTGACTGCATGTCAGGAAACCGTTCTAAATGATTTCACTGAGGGATGCTTCAGACCAGTTAGCATCCATGTGGTCACCTCACCCTCAACCAGCAACGTCTCAGTCACCTCCTCCTCCAGCCACGGGGACAAAGACGCATTTCTGAGCCAGCTGAGACACTGAAACTCTCCCAATATCCTGAGTCTGCCCTGCAGCTCCTTCCAGGAGGACATACATCTCAACTAGGAGCCTCCAGGTGAGTCAGGTACCTGTCTCAGTGTAGAAGAGCAGCGGCTCTCCTCTGAGCCCCTCACCCAGTCTCTAAGGTGGAGTCCAGAGACCTTTGAGGGGAGGCTCGTTCCTGCTGCCGTGTCATTACATGCAGTTTGTGACAATCATCAACTGTTTATCTTCCATGCAGATACCTGCAGGCTGCAGGTGTGAAGCCCGATGAGGGCTGCGTGTGAGCTCCAACCTTCAGAGCCCGACCAACAGAGACAGCAGGTCGTAAGAAAAGCCTCTAAAGCACCGAGTGGGGTTTGTGTGATGGCGTGCGGGCACGCAGGTACACGAGTGGCCTGTATAATCCGGCGAGCACTTTCTCAGCTCCATTATTGACATTTTTCACATTCCTGCTCTGAAAATCCCACAGGCTGCTCTTGACGGGCATTAGCCGCCGCCGCTGGGAAACCTACCACACACAGCGTCTCACATTCGTTACAACAGCAACAAGGACTTAACTCGCCAACGCAGTTAGATTCAAGTTCTCGTTCCCACCTGCAGCTCCCAGCAGTCTGGAGCGAGTCCCATCGGTGACTCAGCGCTGGTGAAAATGACATTTCAGCGTGACAGCTGATATCTGTGTGAATACCTCAGTGAAACTGACACAAGCCAAAAACAGCTGCGACTCACTCAACCACCTAAACACAGGTTTACACACCTGTGGAAACACCTGAGTGTTTACATGTGGTGGAAACGACCACAAAGGCGCAGAAACAGGAGGACAAAGGAGGGAACAACTAAGCTGTAGTGCCTCTTCACCTCACTGTGCAATACCTTTTGTGCAATACTTTTGTAAATAGTCAACGGTGCAATAGACTCAATACTTGAAATGTGCAATTCACTTGTATTTTTATTTTTATTCCTATTTATTCTATTTATCCCCTTCGTATATTTTATTTATATTGTCTCTGTATTTATATATGTGTGTGTGTGTGTGTGTGTGTGTGTGTGTGTGTGTGTGTGTGTGTGTGTGTGTGTGTGTGTGTGTGTGTGTATAACTCTGTAACTTCTGTCGGTGCTGTGCTTTTTTGGAAATCGAATTTCCCAGAGGAACCCACCCGAGGGATTAATAAAGTTCTATCTTATCTTAAACCCAAAACAAAGCATCATCACGTTCATCTACACACACACACACACACACACACACACACACACACACACACACACACACACACACACACACACACACACACACACACACCTGCATCAGTGTGACACGTGTACTAAAGTTCACCTTCACCTCGTTGTGCTGGTGGCTTCTTCCTGCTGTCGCTGCTCACAGGGAGTCAGTGATTGTTGGGGTTCAGTGATGACAGTGTGGAGTCGTTACAGTAACTTAAAGTAATTTAACTGACTGCACAGCATTAGGGTGGTGGTGTGGTGGTTAGCATCATCGCCTCTCAGTACGCAGGCCTGTCTATACTCTGGCTTCCTCCCACAGTCCAAACACGTGATGTGAGTGTGGACGGTTGTGTGTCTGTGTGTGGCCCTGTGATAGGCTGGAAGCCTGTCCAACGTGTACCCCGCCTCTTACCCCACGCCAGCTGGGATAGACACCAGTGACCATGATCTGGAGGAGAAGAAGAAGGATGTGCGGGCGGAGAGCATCGCCGCTCTGACACGATGCTGGCACGTTCAGCTACCATCACATCAGACGTCCTCACACACGCACACAAAAGCTCAATCATCAGTGTGTGGTTCGCTTTGATTCATGAGGAAAAGCTCAGCGTGTCCGGCCCCTCCTAAACCAGCAGCCAATCAAAACTCTTGAATCGAGGCAGGACTCGGAGAGCTTTGGGAGTTACACCGCTGACCTCGGCTCAGTTTTTGGGGTGTTTTTCAGTCGGGCCGATTGTTGTCGTACTTTTTTTAGTCAGTGCAGCTCGGCTGGGTATGTTAACAGCATTACCATGGTTACCGCCAGGCTCCAACGTCTTCTTTATTATTGGAGTCGAGTTTCACTTACACACACAGCCAAGGTCTTTCCAAAAAGTCAAACTCAATGGGAACTCTCACACACACACACACAGATGCTCTGTGCAGCCACAACAATCAGTGTTTGATGATTTACTGCAGCTGAAGCTGGATCAGAAACACAGAAAGCGAGCAGCTGCTCTCTCCCAGCACACACAATCAGCAGAGAGTGCAGCCAATCAGAGCAGCTGGTGTCATCAGAGAGACACGCTTAAAGTCTCCGAACAGCTCAGTGTAGAAATCTGATTGTTTTTGTGTTCAAACTTAAAAACTGAGAGGACGTTGGTGTGTGTGTGTGTGTGTGTGTGTGTGTGTGTGTGTGTGTGTGTGTGTGTGTGTGTGTGTGTGTGTGTGTGTGTGTGTGTGTGTGTGTGTGTGTTTGGGACAGAGACTGGGTCAGTGTGAGACTTTAGTTTGTTAACTGGTAATTATGTGACAGTGCAATCAGCTCATTTACACAGTAACATGAAATTAATGCAGCCAGTTACTTTCTCTGGCAAGTAATTAAGTCATCTACACCATTACTTTTAAGGGAAGTAACTTGTAATATGTAACAGATTACTTCTTCGCTGGTTTGTGGCGATACAGTCCATGAAATAATCACATACAATCTTTCTTTTCTTTTCGTGCTTGAGGTCATGAATATGTCAGCGCTGCATTTCACAGGACAAATTTCCTGAGGTGTGTTTCTAGTAAAGAGAGCGTCACCATGGCAACCAGGAAAACAAAGATGGAAAAAAGACATGGCAGCCATTTTTCTCAACCCAACTAGCACATCGTCATGACAAAGCGACACATTTGTACCTGCTTTTATATTTAAAGTGAATACAAACTCTGAAACACACAGTGTGTGTCTGAAACACACACACAGCTTTTTGCTGTTTAACGAGCACATGTGAGGCTGCACTGATGAACTGTTGTGTTCAGAGACACCAAATAATGTTGCGGAGCGTGAATCAAAATACAAATTGTTTTCTGGTAAAACAAGACAAGGTCGTGATTATCTCACCAACTGCCATGAGACTGGGTTGACTTGTTTGGTCGCCATCTTTGGTTTAATGACATGAGAGAATTTAACCCTCAGTCTTGGCCTGCAGGCACTCTGCAGTGAAACAACAGCCCATTCTCAACAATGACAGTCACACAAATACACTCAGACTCACTCAAATCCTCCTGCTAATCAAATTGTGTTTGAAACAAAGATGGAACACAGTCAGCTGTTTTCACTTATTACACACACACACACACACACACACAGATAAAACTCTAATCTCAGCAGAGCAGCCTGAATGGTCTGACATACACTGAAATCTCCCATAATGCCCTGCAATCCAACCAGAAACTGTCAAAATAAAAGGTTAACCTGAGAAATTCTCAAAAATACAACATTCATTTATCAGCCGTGTCATTTCCTGTTCTTTCTGAGGCGCAGGTTAAACTTCCCGAGGAAACACCGGGGCTGATGGGAACTGTGGCACTGTGGGATCAATGACAATGATCGATAGGTTTTACAGGCTGCATTTAATCCTGGATGAAGTTTTTTCTAACGCTCCTTCCTGTTTACATCCTGCCTGCTGCTGTAGTTTATGATGCGTTCAAAGAAACGTCGTATTTTTAAAATGTATTTATTTCTAATGTGAAGCCCCTCCCCTTCCTGCTGAGGGTTTCCTCCTCTTGTTAATAAACTAATAACTGACATCACATCCTGCCTTATCTCTGGGATCTGTGCCCAAGACCTCGCGACATGTTTTTCCAAACTGGGTTTAAAAGTGAACGTCCAGCACGTTCATGGATGCAGTGCAGGAGGACATGCAGAGGCTGGTGTGGCAAGAGGGCTGGGGCAGGAGGAGATGGAGGCGGATGACTTCTGAAAGGAGCAGAAAGAGGAAGAAGATCGGCTGTGTCTTCTCTAAAATCTAACTTGCATGTTATTTATGATGCTGAGCCTCGTGTGCTCTTTCCACTCTGAGCTGTGAGTGGGGATTTCTTCTCTTCGATTAAGTTACATTATCACCTCGGTAGTTCCCACAGCACATGTGGTGTGGGATGTGGTAAACCCACAATGCTTTTCCAGGCTGTACAACCTGCATTCACTATTTCACACACACACTCAGTGCTACAGGTCTGCACAGAGCCCAAAGGATGCTGAAGGACCTCAGTCACATCCTGTTCTCTAACCACCTGCTGCCGTACGTCACACCTCACAGCAGCTTGTCTGCTCACTGAGACACTGTGGACTCGTCCTGCACACGTCACAACTTCTCACAACCAAGATATACAGACTCGTGTGTTTATGGGTCAGTAATAAGAACTAAACCACCATGAGCCCGGAGCTCTCTGCTCTGAGCATCCCCACACTCATCTAATCAGACCCCACACTGACCCACTCCACCCAGGATGTGAACTCATTCTCGTCCTCCTCTCTGATGAGGTTATCGTTCCCTGTGGGACGTCTGTCTCATGGAGAATGTGGGAGGAGCAGAGACAGTTTAAGCCTCACAGCATGGACGCAGGCCGAAGCCATCAATCACCGATCAGTCAGAGAAACGAGCTCCTGCAGGTTTCTGATGGAGATCAATGAGCGAGAAAAGAAGGAGAAAACTACAACATGTACTCAAAGTACTACAATACGAGGAGAATGCACATTACATAAGGAGCTGAGAGCATCAGGGATGGAACTGTGGTGGAGTTTACGTCTATATGGACTGTAATGTTCTCTTTATGATCTGCTGTTGTGTACGTTTGTGTCTGTGCAGAATAACGTGTTTGTGTTGCTGTGAACCTCGGGTGTTTCACTCAAATTACAACAACAATAATCACACAATGGTTGATTAAAGCTCCGCCCCTATTGTTGTGGCCGAGCGTGTGACGCAATCACTGATTTCGGTAAAGACCACCGACAGTTACGACTCGGCGTAGGAGAACACCATCACAGAGCAGAGCAGGCATCAGTAACAAAAGAAGGAGCTGGGTGGAGGTGGGCTGCAAAGCAGCTTGCAGATGAGCAGCAAACATTAGCTATATGTGAATGAAAGTCCCAAATGTGACCAGAGGAGCCTGTTAGACCCACAGCAGAGAGCAGAGCGAGTGCCCTCCACCAGAGTCAATGCTTTGTCTGACAGTCTTAATGAAAGTCACATGGGCTTCTTCTTTGCTCCACCTTTCTGCAAACTTTCATTCAGCCTGATGCTTGTATGCATTGTGAGTCATGCAGACAGACTAATCGCACTGATCACTGCTCCAAATCCAAACAGAAACGCAGGCATTACACAAATGCAGCTGTGGAGCTGAGATCCTCACGCTGCAACATTTTCCACCTTTCACTTACAGTTTTTTTACAGACGCTAGGACACATGTCCCAATACTTAGGTCACTTTTGCAAAACTCTTCACACAATCCTCCTAACTGACCGTCAGCTTGGCAAAGCAGTTCATTTCACATTCAAAATGCACTACAACTACCAAAACACTTCATTCAGGTCTCAAATAAACTCATTCTTCCAGAACACTAGCAAAGGTTGACAGCCGACAAACACACTTTGTCACCCACAAAACAATGACCTAAAAAACACTAACAACATGTAGCATTACAGTGTTTTCTTGTGTAAAACAAGGACACATCTCTGTTTATAATTTCAATATATGTTACTGGAATGAATCAGACATCATGCAGAATTCGTTAATATTTGTTTATGTATTTTTATTTTTTTGCACTAAGTAATCCCAAAATACAAGAATTTGTATACACACCATCCACTGATACACATACAATAGTAATGCTAATCTACTCGGTCTCCTCCATTTGGCCACAGGTTCTCATCCACATCACATCTTATGTCATCCAGGGCAACACACCTAGGAAAGAATCTTCTGGCTGCCAGAATTGAAGGAGTTGAACAATTGAAGGAGTAACACCTGTGCAGATGTTCATCTACAATGAGAATCAGCTGTGGCTGGTTAAACTGCATTTTTAGATTTAAAATATGTTTCAATAAAATATTGCTGTTGGATTTTGCTGTCTTTTTAAGTTTTGCATTGTGTTATTGTTTTGGCCATAAGTTTACAGTTTTTCTCAAATGTTAAAACACAAAAGCCAATCCTGTAACCCAAATGACCAGTAGTCTAAACACATTTACTAAATGTAGCCACCATATTCCAGTACCATAAACACATGTCACATGAAGACACAATTCACAAAACACAACCCTCTGTACTCATAAATCTAAACACATTTTTCCTTGCTAAAACACATGTTGCAAAACAACTCTGCTCATATTCTCAAATGAAAGCCCATGTGATGCAAAATGCTTGCCACAGTCACCAATCTTTGAACACAGGGAACACACCTGGCGTCAGTCACTACACACAATGACTCAAAATTGAAGACACTTGTTGCTAATGCTGTACCCACATGTAAAAGCAAGTTCAGAGTGCACAGTATGCTGAAGGTTCCAAACAAACACAATGGATGAAGGCAGAGTCAGGGGAAGAGGAATTTGATGCAGAGGAGGGAGAAGAGCTGGCCCTGGAAGAAGAGGAGCGACCAACGAGGAAGAGGAGGAGGCCAACATGGGAGAGGAGAAGGTCCAGGAGGG
The DNA here is from genome assembly GCF_057381845.1 of Rhamphochromis longiceps. Taxonomy (NCBI): domain Eukaryota; kingdom Metazoa; phylum Chordata; class Actinopteri; order Cichliformes; family Cichlidae; genus Rhamphochromis; species Rhamphochromis longiceps. Next base: position 35,967,383 of record NC_140565.1, read on the forward strand.
AGAGCAAGACAACCTCGCACCATCATTACGGACGAGATGCGAGCAACAGCTCAGCGACATGATGCCGCACAGTGATTGTGGTGTGTGTGGTGTGAATAACGTAAATAAAAAAACTTCACACCCTGTTCATGTTTTCAAGATTACTGTTGTGTGCAATAGATTCTGTTTTTGCATTGAGTTGTGTTACAGTAGTGTACGTACATGCAGGATTTTCCATAGATTTATACTACTCATATGAAACTCACAAATCTAAATGCCTAATCCTCTGCAGAGATCTACGACGATCCGTTACTGTATAGTTTCTAAAATATGCATTGGCAGTTATGAAACAAAGAACCTTCTCACAAATTGAGCATTGTGTTTTCAATTGTTTTGCTGTAGTGTGTAATGCTGTGTATAGTGTTTACAGTTTTGACAGCTTCGAGCTGCTCTCTTGGTGTGGGAGTTTGAGTTTTGCAGTGGGAAGGTGTGGTTGTGTTTATGTAGCTTTAGAGAAGGGTGTTGTGTTTGGACATTGGGGGACCTGGTGGTAACGTTTGTGACATGTGTTTTAGCATTTGAGAAAAACTGTAACAGTTTTGAAAACAGTATATAAGCACATGCAAAATGTCCTGTACGTACAAAGATTTTTGGCAGTTGTTGTGTCTGAGTGAGAAGATAATTCATGAAATTTGAGAGATGTAGTCATTGGATGCATTTTGTGCCAAAACAATGATAACTGGTCCTCAGTTTAGCCCACATAGACTTCTGTTGTGCTCACTGTGTGAGGAGTTTTGCAAACGTGACCTAAGTATTGAGAAATGTGTCCTAGCGTCTGTAAACAACTGTAAAGCCTGATTATCATTTAAAACACGTCAGCCTCTCACATGTCACGTGTCTCATTATTAGGAGTATTACAGATGAACGGCACTCTGATGTCCCTGTGCTGTTTGGGAGACGCATGTTCTCTGTGGGGGAGACGCGAGCTTTGGCTCAGATGCAAAGCAAACACGAGAGGAAATGAAGGTTTAATTGGCGATGAGCGTCAGTGTGTGTGAGTTTAAACGTCTTCAGCCGCGAGCTTCCACAAACTTTCTCCACGCATGGCTCCATCTCTGGCTCAGACACACCGCCTCTGACATTCACTTTTTACTGTTTATTACAGGTGTGTTAAACCTGCGATCAGTCCTCCACGCTCACCCGCGGAGCTGAGTGGACAGCAGAGTGACCTGCTGTCCGCACACGGTCACCTTTAAAGGCACACCTGATTTGTGTCTGTTCGAGCTTCTTCATGCATCTGTTTTTAACTGTGTTTATTCGCTCTGCTTTTAATTTGATTCCGGTGCAAACATTCCTCTCACACTTCTTTCATTTCTGTATCCGTCCTCCTCCCTCCCTCTCCCGGGTCACATCCCTCCGACCCCTCTGTGAGATGTAATCTGCCCGCGGGCCTCCTGTGAGTGGCGGAAGCACCTCCTGGGGAGAAGCGGAGCCTCCTCGGCTGTGTCTGAACCCGCAGAGCAGTCTGACCTGTTAATTCCAGTTAACTCCAATTTAGAGGCTCGTACTTCCTCCTGTGAGGGATCCGATCGGCGGAATCACTCTGATGTTACATTCATTTGATATCACGGAGGAAAAGGTCACTTCCTCAGCATGTACAGTAACTTTAAAGGTTTAACATTTAAGACCGCGTATAGATCTGAGTCGTGACTCTGATGTTCGAACACGCGTGTTTTCCTCTGTGGAATACTGCCCCGGACCTTCTGATCCTGAATCAGCTGTAATGATCATTTCTGCAGGCTGTCTCACTCTGACTCTGAAACCACTTTGCTCCAGTTTCTGTACTTTTACACGAGCTCTGAGACCCCAGGTCACATGTGTGATCCCGACGCCCGCGGAGCGGCTGAGCCGCAGCGGTGCCCTCAGCGGGGACACACCAACTTTTTAACCCACCCCGGAGCAACGTCCCCGGTTCCTACCTCTCCTGTCGGGAGTGGTGCAGCAGCAGCGGCCGAGCAGCAGCAGCAGCAGCGCCGCTCCTCCTCCGCAGAGAAGCTTCATGTCCGCGGTTCGATCCTAACTCTGGTACTCGGAGTGTGCGTGAAGTGCGTGGACGGACTCCTCCATGAGCAGCAGGTACAGCAGAGACTGATCTCCAGAGCGTCCTGCAGCTGAATGACGGCTCCGAGCTCGGAGCGGGGAAGTCCACACCTCCTCCACCTCCACCCACACCTCCTTTTCAAATCCATTTAGCTTTATTGACATGACACCCAAACCCGCGTGTCCGTGCGCACAGGAACACAAAGGATCGACTTTCATTAAGCTGTAAAACTGAAGTAAGATCAGCGGAAATGCGAAGATAATAAGACACCAACTTCTCACTTTATGAACGGGAAATTGTGGAAATGTGGAACAACACGCACTGTGGGCTTTATCCACTAATGACTGAACACTGTGAAGAAAAAAAAGAGTGACAGAGGGGTCGCAGCCCGGTGTCGTCCGTGACTCTGACACTGACTCACATCGTGTTCTTTATTCAAACATTTTGATATCATTGTTATTAAAACTCCGAATCTCACTGATTTACTTTAATCCTGAACAGAAAATCAGTTTCACTGTTGAATTTGTTCCTGGTTCATTTGTTTCTCAGATTAGTAAAAACATCTTTTCAGTTTGTTATTTGCGTCTTACACAAAAATACAACTTTTAGCTGTAATGAATTCTTTTTCTAAATGTCTAAAATACTTTTGTTTCCTTTTTTTCTGGCAGGTGCTCCGGTAACTGAGCTCTGACTTCTTATTTCTAAAACGCTCGTTGAGTTTTTCTGCTTCTGTGTTTTGCCTGTTTTATCCCGCAGGTGTACGAACATCTCCAAACATCTTCACAGTATTTTGCAAACACACAAACAGGAGGGACCCGAAACTCAAACAGTTCTCATTGTGAGTCTGATTTAGACTCACAATAAAGAAAGTGTATTTTTCTTTCCTCTTTGGGTCCCCTGGTGGCCACGAGCAGCGTGGCGTGTGGATGTTTGAGACGAACAGGTGAGTGAAAGTGAGCCACAGATGAGCTGGTTTCATGATCCTCTCTGCATCTGACAGTTTGGGTAAAACTAAAATCTGGTAACTTTAGACTCATGTTGAATTATGAAGCATTTCTTCAGAGAACATGGAATAAATGCAGTTTGAGTCAGGTGGGTCGCTCAGCACTGTGGCCTCACAGGCTGCAGGTTCCTGGTTCGAACCCTGGCTGAGTTTCCGTGTTGTCCTGTGCCCATGTGGCTCTCTCCAGCCTTCTCAGCTGGACTTGAGTGCAAATGTCTGTCACTCTCACTGGTTAGCACTGTGATTGCCTGCTGACCGGCCCACAGTGGGCCCTTACCCAGCCGGAACAGGCTCCAGCTCCTGTGACCCTGAACTGGATGAACAGGAAGAATGGATGCATTGATAATTATTTCTGACTTGAATTTTTTTGTGGGGTTTGCACCACCAGGGATGCGGTCCATCAACACGTGATGCTTTTTTGACCTTTACATTAAACTTTCCATTGATTCCAGCGCAGGGATTTAGACACAATGACCTGCTGCTCCCTTTGCAGAGGAAAAAAACATGACATGCAGACACAAACAAACTGAAAACAAAAGAGCGCTCATGCGTGCTGCTGGATTAATACAGCTGATGTCTTACACAACCACAGAAACAACAGCGATGACACAGATCCAGATAACATCACATGATCAGCCTGAAACGATGAAGAAACAACAAACACCTGCACCGAGTATGGAGCGCACACAGTTTTTAATCAGACACTAAGAAAAAAAGCACAGAGTACCATCCATCCACGGCAAATGGACTGATTCTTAGTGCTTTTCTACTCCGGGAGTACTCAAAGCGCTCCATACAACATGCCTCATTCACTGTCTTCTATGCTTTTAAGTGCTTATTAACTAGCACTCCAATCCATCCATCCATCCCTCTTCACTAATTCACAGTCACATGAAATATTTTAATATGATTCACATTCAGCACAAAGCACTTCTACAAAATTTTGGGGTGTAACTGTCACCAACCCATCATCAGCGCTGAAATACATGAGAAAAACAAAAAAAAGCCAATAGCTGAGTCACACAGGTGTACATGTTCTGAGCAGCACTTCCCATTTGGGTTCATGGACGGATATTTCACTGCATGTTTCTGCTGTTCTCTCCGTTCTCTGCTTGTTTCCATCACCCAGAGGCTTAAAGGATAAACATGTGACACAGAGGAGATTCTGAGTGTTTTCATCTTAAGCTTAATGATGAGAAATGTATTGTTGGGTTTGGTCAGCAAACAACCGAAACTTGTCCCTCAGCTGTAATGTTAAATTCCTTCAGAGCTTAGAGTGTGCAGCTCTGTGGACTCACACTTGACAACATTCATGTGCATTTACATTATTTATGTTCACACTGCTGCTTTTCACACTTTTAGACCTGAACAACAAAATTCTGGACTCTGCAGTTTCATGAAAATGCTGTTTACTGATAGATGAAGGAGTTAAACACTGTAGAGGCCACTTCAAACTTCAGCCTTCTTCTTGTAGAATTTGGGAAGTTAAGTTTGTCGAGGTTGATGAAAACCGTTCATTACATAGTTCATAAGTTGTTCTAAATGTTGAGCTCGGTGTTGTTTGAGTTGGATTTCCAGAAATGATTGGGCTTTGTGGTGTAAAGATGGTGGCACCATATTTAGTCACATTGCCGGTGTTCTGACGAAACGTCCTACTTTGTCAAAACATCCTACTGTAGTGAAATTTATATTCATGTCTATCAATCCGTGCTACCTTATCAGAATATACCACCTTACATGGTTTATGCCTCCATCGTACGATGGACGTTCTGATGGCCAAATCAGCTGTCAAAACATGCTCCCTGCTTGTATTTATTTAGGTAGGATATGGTTTACACCGTATGCCAGTTTATAGAAGTTTAGAAGTACTAAATCGAGACTAGAAATACGACTTCAATTGAGACTCCAAGTTGGAGTATTTTTGCACAAAAAAACAAAACACATGTTAGTAAAACGTAATACTAACCCTTTTTCACACGTACGAGATCGAGGTAGGATCCAATAATAGACGTGTACTATTAACACTGAAAACATGGGCGTTTTGAGTTGTGCGCATGCGCAGTAACAACTAGGACAGCTTGACAGGTAGAGTGTTTTTCAGAACACCGATCACCTGAAACTAGCACGAGTGACTGTAAGTTCATTTTCAGACATGTGCCAGATTCACCTGAGACATGAAAAGTCATTTCTGTAGACGGTCTCCTCTGGAGGATTACTGACACGATAGATTTCTACATTAAAAACTGTCATATTTTCTGTACAGTTGTTTTTCTTTCTAATCACTTCATGAAATGAAAGCAGGCTGTGAAGTTGTGTCACTCTGTGACCTGATTTAAGACCAGTGCTGTTTAACATGTGCGTTCATGCCAACGGGGTCAGTGACTTCGCTCACAGTGCAACATTTGCTGGATTCATAATTAATAACTCGTCTCTGCTTCGTGTGGATTTTTCTGTTTGCCTAAAACGTGGTCGCTCACTTTTTGCCAACAAAGCATCTGCAGAAAAATCAACACTTTAATGGATTTTCATGCTCTTTTGCG
>NC_140565.1:35978005-35990505 GCF_057381845.1 Rhamphochromis longiceps
ATAACAGCCATCCCTCAAGAGTCTCTACATTTAAAGCAATGCATTATCAGGGTCCTTTACTGAACCAGTTCTATTTGTGTTGGGATGGAGACACTGACACGGTGACACCAAATATCCATATTTTATTTTTAAACAAATAAAAAGCAAGAAGGCTCATCTCATACATCCTGAGACGGCATTAGCTGAGCCCAGTGCTGGACATGCTGACAAAATGTAATAAACTGCAACACATGCAATACTTCTGCATTGGCAAAACACAGTAATATCCTGTAGTGAGTCAAGTATTGCGATAATTTCTTTTGGTGGGGTGTCTGATTGTGTGCAGTCTTCTATTGTAAGCTATTACATTAGCTGACAGCGGCGCTCAGTTCATCATTCAAAGACAGTAACACTAACACATCCTTCAAACAGCAGAGAGAGGATTTGAGCTGCCACGATAACCTTTCATGATGCATATGATGTAACTAAAGAGCTTCTTCCAATAATATTTGACCTGTTGGTGAAATCTGTGATATGTTAGCCTGTAAGAAAACATTGTGGAGGAGAGTTTCTCAAATATGAGTTCAACAGCTTTCCGCTGTAAAGAAACCGAGTCTGCATGTGGACATAATAAGACCCACGACGGGGTGCAAATAACAGAGTCCATGTTCAGTCAGGGTGAAGAAACAGATCTTTATTTCATATAGATTCATCAGGTATTGATGAGCAATACAACATCCGGTGACAGCAACAGGTCCATGCACAGGCCCAGGGACCCAAACAACAACAGAGTGCAGCCCAGGGCAACACCCCACCCATGGGCCTGTACTGGCTCACTCTCAGGGTGGATTAAATAGAGGGGAAAGAATAAACTCACAAAAGAAATCACACAAAACACAAAAACAACACAAGGGTGTGTGGATCTGCAGGGAAACTACTAAACATGTTACTGCTACACCAGAACTCCTGGAACACCCATCTATGTCCTCACTGACTGCAGACGCCTCCACAGCTCTGAAATGTATACATACATGTATATATAGCACCTGCACAGGTGCCTGGAGTGAGGTGTGTCCTGGTCCCCTCACAGCTGATTGCATATATACACATATGTGCTGTAACAAAGGCTCCTCCCCCTTTTTCCTTGAATCCCGGCTGCCTCGCTTGTTTTGCTGCTCGCTGCTCTCGGGCGGTTCAAACATGATTAAAGATGACGAGTTTTTTCCTTTTTGCCGTGGCCTCTGTTTGCAGGTGCAATCAGGTTAATCGACTGAGAGCTTTCAGTGGAAAATAATGGATGAGGGAGGGCGGCGAGGTAAAAGCAGGAGGCTGTCACATTAAGCATTCAAGCATTCGTTTTATAAGAACTGTTTACCAGACAAGCTTTGACTGATCTGACTGCAGCTAAACCGTCAGCAGGTTACTGGGAACCAAAGTTAAACCCAGTTTGATCAGATAACTAAAACATCTGCAGCCAACTGAACCGTCCTGCCGCACATCTGTAACTGAATACCAGAATAACACAGAATCACAGGCTGTGAGGTCAGTCAGCTCTCACAGATGGTCACAGCCTGATCCATAAACTGTACAGGAGCTCACCTGTTTCAATTCATGATTAGGGGCGTGTCCTATGACCTTGTCAGTGGTTAATAACAGAAAATCCTAGAGTACATTTGAGGATTCTGATTGGACGTCCTGAGCACTGATTATATTCTGTGTATCTGTGTGGCGCTGCTGTATCTGTGCAGATAACCGAGCTAGCATTAACTGATACTCCAGCTTCTTTTCTCTCCTGCAGACGAAACGCTGAGGCTGTAAAACGCAGACTTCATCTTTTATCTACAGGTGTGACCCGTCCACATCAGTGATGTAATCAAAGTGCGCCTCCCGCGACTCCTTCAGTCATTCAGGGTTTGTGTTTTCACTTCTGGCCACCAGATGAATATCTGTATACACTCACAGCTACTTTATTAGGTACGCTGGTACTGGTGCTGGAAACATTTCTCAGCGCTCCATGTTGACAGGATGACATCATCACACAGCATCCATGATGAGAATCTCACGTTCGGTCCCAAAGCTGCCGTTGGACTGAGACCTGTGACTGTGGAGTGAACTGCCTCAGTGTTATCCTGCAGTAGTAACACGGAGGTAAGCTGTGGAGTTCAATGATGATGAAGCCCAAAGTGTGCTCAGAAAATCTTCCCACAGCATCACACCAGCAGCAGCGTGGACACTGATACTGGCAGGATGGATCCTCACTAAGCTGAGAGCTTTTTCCACCTTCTCTTGTCCAGTTTTGTGAGTCTGTGTAGCCTCAGTTTCAGGAGTGGCACTCCGTGGTCTTTTTGGAGCGTTCTCCTCACCCCAGCTTTACCTTTGCTTGTTTCGGTACATGCTCATGTATGAAGGATGAAATAATTATATGATGAATGAATGTTTACGCAGGGTCAAAGGGCACAGCATCACTCTGTTAGTTTCTCTTCAAAGAGAGTTTAACTTCAAATCACTAAGGGAGGAAGGGAAGGAGGAATAGGAGGAGGAAGGGAAACACAGGAAGCAGAGAGGAGGCTGGGAATGGAGGAGGAGCATGGAGGGTAAACTAATGAGCCCAGATGGCTTAGAGAAAACATGCCGACCTGAGGAGGAGGATTAAATGTACTCTGTACAGTGTGTGAAAGCATGTGTCCTCGGGCTAAACGCCGAGCTCACACTCGGAGAAAAGCTGCACTTTGTCATGTTAATGAGCTGAAGATCAGTCCGTGTGTGTCTGCGAGCCTCCGTCTAACGCTCACACTCCCAGCCTGCCTACTGAGGAGCGTCTCGGGTCAGTGCTGCCAGCGTCTCGTTCACTTTACTGATGTTCCAGCGTGTTCTCGGCACAGGCTCTGAACACAAGGTGTCTCTGGAGATGACGCCCCGTTTTAAGCCCTGCAGAGTCCTGTGTGAGGAGGGGCCCGTGGGTTAGCTCCAGTCTGCTCTCGTCAGGAAGGTTCGGCTGGGGTGAAGCTGCACTGACCACAGCTTTCACACCTCAGAAGAAGATTTATGGTGCTGCACGAATCATTTCTAAAGACCTGCGTGTTCCTCATCACGCACAATAAGACAAACTGCCCACAAAGCGAGGCCGTGCAGGGCTGCTGGCTCTGACCAAGAGCCCGACGACAGCAGAACATCTGCAGCTGTGCAGCCACCGAGCGCTGTGAGAGACAGCCAGATTATAGAAACAGTAGAAACAGTAGAAACACTTCATTCAGTCTCACAGGAGCAGGCTGAGCCCACAGTCCTCCACCATCCACAGTGACACACTGAAGCTGTGTACACCAGTGGATCTGTCACACTACTACTGCTGATAATAATAATAGGAGCTATTATTACTTACTTATTACTATTTTTAGAGTTTTTACATCAGTCGTAGGCAAAAATGTTCATAATAAATAACAATACGATTTTAAGTCACATGTTAAATAAACAAAAAAGTGAAAATCCGACTTTGTTCTCGCAGACGTTGTTTCCTCTTTAAAACGATGCTTCACGTGGACTTTCATTCGGCCTGCACGACACCGTGTAAATGCAATTTTAAGTAGAACTTGTTCTTTGTTCCGCCCGCACTGCGGTTTTATTGTGAAGCACTTTGATCTACACTAGTCTCTTAAATGTGCTTTATAAATAAACGTCAGTCACTTACAGCCTCCTTCAGTCAAAGTAAAGCCTTCGGTTTGACCCTCTGTCGTTTTAAACAGGATCATTATTTATGTCTGAAGGAGCAGGTCTGTCTCGTTCTGCAGGCGGCAGCGCCCCCTGCTGTTGTAAAGGTTACACCATGATCATGAGCCCTGCAGTCAATATTCAGAGTTAGGGAACCTGAGAGGACACAGAGGTGGTTCTGTTCATTCACTTTTCCAGCATCGTTACCTCTGAAGAAGATCATTCAGCTGCTGTAAGTTTCTCTCTAAACTTCAGTCACAGGCTGAAGCTCTGATCCTTCAAACATTTACAGGAACTCCTTCAGAACCAGAAGTTTTTAATCAAAGCTCCCAGTCTGTAGCAAAGAACACACGCTGCTGTTCCACATTTCAAAGCTAACAGCCACAAAATGATTTTGGAAGAAGGACACTCAGCTGGAAGTCAAAGGTAGTCATCATGTCCCACCTGCTGGCATGAGCCTTGAATGTTTACCCAGAATGCATTTTTTGGAGTTTCCTGCAGTGATTTATCAGAAACAGATCACACATGCAGAGTGCTGATGCTGTTTCTGCTCCTCTGCCTCACAGATACGAACCTGCTGCTCGGGCAGAGACTCGGTCCTTAGGCTGGGACTCTCAGACGAGGCATAAACAGATTTGTTCGTAGTTTTGATCCAAGCTTAAATGTGTTTTTTAGCCCTGTAACTTTGATCTGGACCCTTTCTGTCAGTGGAAACGAGCTCAGGTTCAGTCCCTGCGATATCCCAGTGGAAGGAGGGCAGCTGAGCTGTATGTGTTACTGCGTCAGCACTGCTCTAAAAAATAAACACAAAATTACAGAAACACTTTGTTGGCACTTTAGAGAGAATGTTTTGGTGAATAAACATTTGTTTATTTGTTTATTTATTTTACTGTGGACACGTTAAAAAGAAGGAACTTCTGTTACTTTTACTATGGAAGCCTGTGGGGGGCTTCATCAGCAGGACGAGCTGTAAAGTTGATAAAAATACAGGTAAAAGTGCGTCTGCTGGGCCGATTCTGGCCCCTGGGCCATATGTTGGACACCCCTGTGCTCACCTGATTCTGTATACGGACCGTACCTTGCTCAAGGGCACCTCAGAGGAACCGTTCGGTGGATTTGAACCCCCGACCTTCCGATCATGGGGAAAAGACTCCACCTACCGAGCAATCTCTGCCCTCACACACCTGAGGAAGCTGCTGCTGTGGGTTGATCTCCCCTATAATGTGCAGCGCCACCATCAGGTCAGCGCGCTCAATGCTGTGATTTATGGTGGGGGTGGGAGGGGGTATCTGCGGACATGAAGACACTTCCACTCAGTCATAAAGCGGCTGTGACGCAGTTATTATTATTATTATTATTATTATTATTATTATTATTATTATTATTATTATTATTGTCGGTGAGATTAGGTCAGCTGCAAAGCATGCAGGGATACCTCTGTGTGTGTGTGTGTGTGTGTGTGTGTGTGTGTGTGTGTGTGTGTGTGTGTGTGAGGGAGTGAGTGAGTGGGAGTGGTCTCCTGCAGGTCACGTGACGCAGGCCTTTGTTAATGTGTGATTCCGTGGAGAAAGACCAGGAGGACAAAAAAAGTCGCGACCGATCGAGCCGCCGAACCACCCTCATCCGTCCACGCTCCACCCTCTCTGCGCCCCGGCCTGGATGCTGCTCAGAGGCCGCTGGCACTTCTACCTGGATTCGTGTGTCCGCGGCTCTCCCCGCCGGTTTGAGTGCGAGGCAGCGGGGCTGGGGGATGGAGGCAGAGTCCGGGCTGTAGGGGTGGAGGAGGTGTGGGGGTCGGCTGTGAAGCCCCAGGTCCTGCTCGGCTTTGTTATCCCGGGATCGAGCTGCAGCCCTGCTCCGTATTTCTGAGAGCCGAGGTGAGGAGCACATGGACGGAATCTGTGAGCTGTGCGTGGATCAGAACCCGCTGCGTGGATTTGTGCTGTGAGGACTTAGTGAAGGAGGACCCAGAAAAACACGACAGATTCTTTTACTCCAGTTTGTGTCTCTTTGTGTTCATCCACCTCCCTGCGCGCACACCAGCCTCCTCCGTTATCCCCCCTCCGTCCTCCATCATGGCTTCAGAGCTCCGGGTCTCCTGCTTCTGCTGCCTGCTGGTGCTGCTGGTTCTCCCCGCCGTCCGGAGCTCGTTCCACCGCAGCGGTGTGGACTGCGGCCCCGGGAGGGCCGAAGACTGCCCAGGTGAGCTCGCTCACAGCCTGCTTACACTTGAAGGGCTCTGTGGAGGGTCAGAGGTCGGAGCAGTGCGACCCAGCCTTTCTCATATTTGTGTTTCCGTCGGTGTGTCAGTACCTGTAGTACACCTGAGCTGTGATGTAATGATGCTGAACAGATGTTTCACCTGCTGAAGCTGCAGCCATGTTGCTCTCCTGTGTGTGTGTGTGTGTGTGTGTGTGTGTGTGTGTGTGTGTGTGTGTGTGTGTGTGTGTGACCACTCCTCACTTTAACCAGGTTCTATTTCAGGGTTAATTACAGGGTGGAGCAGGGCGAGGCTCAGTGATGGAGCTGGGTTGTGTAGCTGCTCCGTCCGCGTTTCTCAGCAGATCGTCAAATCTGGCCTCCAGACAGCGGGTAGGCCACAGACTGTAAATAGAAGATGGACAAACCACCGTGGTTGGTTTGTGAACTCTGGTTTAACTTATCAGCCATCACCAGCTGACGCTGACAGAGGCTGTTGTGCTCACACCTGTCAGCGTGGCCACGCCCCTAATAATGCAAATGTAAACATTAACCCGTCACACAGGTGTTATGATTGGATAATTTAGCTGAAGAGACCAACACCGGTCCTGTGGTGGACTCAGTGAAGGCGAGACTGAGGCAGGTCCGGTCCTGGAGTCGTGAGGTGGATGGACCGTGGTCAGACCTGCTGACCTCCTTGTTGTTTGCAGTGCTGTCAGGAGGTGCAGGAGGTTCATGTCAACGTGAGAAACGAGCAGCTGATTCGTCTCCTGACGAACGATAACGAGCTGTGGCTCGTAAAACGCTTCCGAGGAAGTGAGGATGGAGTGGAGTGCTGTGGAAGTTTCAGGGTGTTTTTCTGCATTTTCTTGATTTCGCACACATTTCAGTTCTGTGTGAGTTACAGTGCAGATCCTTCACTCAGTGGGAAAACATCGCTGCTTTTGTGTGTTTGACATTTGAGGGCAACACCAGCAGTTTTGAAAGATCATCACAGAGTAAACGATTCATCAGCTCATTCACGAGATGCAGTGTTGCTGTAACAGCTGGCTACAGCAACACTGTAACAGCTGGAAAACGGTGCAGCAGCAGGTGGAGCGGTGGTTTGGTGCAGCAGCAGCAGGTGATACTGAGATGAGCCCTCACCTGGAGGAGGAGGAGCAGCTCGCACATCTGGAGGGAACTTCTAGTTTATGTTGATCTGAATACAACGCCTCCTGCGTGCCTCCTTTTGGAGGTGTTCTGGGCACCCCAAATTAGGAGGAGATCCCAGGGTCGATCCAGAACCTGCTGAGACTTCAAGGCTCTGCTGTCCAGCTGTGCCACCGTGACTTCAGATAAGCAGAGGGTGGATGATGATGGACGGGTGATGGACATATAGTGGATTAATCCGCCGCTGAAAATAGTCCCTATGTGTTCCTCCCATCTAAAACATGTTTGATCAGATCAGTGAGCTGGTGTTTGTGTGCAGACACGAACTCATTTTGAACTTTTCTCCTCTAAAAGTAGAAACCTGGAGCTGAAATAAGTCTCTGAACTTTTTTAGGATCTAAAGAATCAAAAATCTCTGAGTTCTACTTTTAGAAGCTCTGAAGGTTTTTTTTAAACCTGAGCGCCGTCACTGATGTTCTCCCGGCACGTCGCACCACCCCGCCTCAGCTCGTCTTTTATGAGCTCCTGACTCGCTCCGACAGCAGGAAGTCAACGAGAGCAGTGAGGCGGGGACGGAGGGTGGAGGGCGGTTTAACCCGTGATCAGGCCACAGGTCGACCTTTAGCGGTTGTCCTGGAGACGCCGGCTTCACCTCAGAGTTATAGGAGACTGTTTCCTTTGAAGTAAGTGAGGTGTGTTTTACTGCTGTTGGTGTGGAGACGATGAAGCCAGCGACAGGCTGAGGGTTAGTCTGTCCTCAGCTCCCGCAGCGCTGCGTCTCACTCGGTCAGGACAAACTCTGTGATGACGAACATCAAACTGACGGCTGGAGGCGTCCTAACACCAACCTGCACCTCTGTGGAAGTCAGCGCGACTCTTTAATGGTTCCTGTTTACGAGCTGAAGCACAAACTGAAGCTCACCTGGAGGCTCGAGTCCGTCCCCCCACCTGCTGTTCCTCACAGAGGTCTGAAGGTCTTTCCTTACAAACATGTGACTTTATGAATGATTGATGCTCATTTTAGTCCCGCTGACATCAAAGCTCGTACAACAGGGACCTGACCGAGTTAGCAGCTGCACAAGAGCACGTTAAAAATGCAGCAAACACAACACGGCATACAAACACCATCATCCGCGGCTGCATGTGGTGACTTTAAACTAACAGCTGATTTGGATTGAAGTTAGTTAGTGTTAATAGAGATCGACAAACCACGTGACTTACGCGCATTGCATTGTGGGTACGAGTGGCAGCAAAATCAAAACACTGCATCAAGCGCCTGCATTTCCAGCACCGGTAACCATTCATCCTGCGGTTTTAATCCCTACTTGCATCCCTGCAACATTTTCAGATCTAATAGAAATAAAATGAGTGTTTTTTCCTTATTTCTATCTGGCACTATTGTTTCATTCTGTTATAGAATCGTAGAGCAAAGAGGCAACACTGAGCACATGTTTGCTGCACGCTGAGCTTTGTTTCCAGCAGAAACGTGCAGACGGCCCTCTCTGCTCCTGCTGCTGTCGTTCTCCTCACACTCTCCTTCCACTAACACCTGTGTGCAGGTTGTCGTCCGTGGGGGCGGGGTTACCCGCTGTGACTCCCACAGAGCCTCCCGACTGGTCCCTGCAGACACCGACTCCATAAACAAGCTGCCGACACTTGATGATGCAACTGATGCGCGTGTATGTGTGTGCGTGTGTTTGACTGTTTGATCACCTGATGAAGGACCCTGGCTTCAGTCTAAGGGACCAATCAGCTGCCAGAAGATAAAATGATGTCACGCCCGTTCATTAACACAGGCCCGTGTACCTGTCTGTGCCTGTGGCAGCTCCATGGATGGCCGTTTCTTCTTAGTGTTAGAACGACAGATTATAGATGCTGCACTCATTGCCATGTTGTTAGCCAATGAGATCATTGTTTCCACAGTCAGCTCCGCCCCTCTTCAAGTCCCGTTTGAAAATCACCAAGATGGCAGCATTGAAGACGCTGAGGCTTCGGGCAGGACCCAGATCTGACTGCTAGTTCCTGTTAGCGCACGCTTGTTCTGAGTTCACGTCTTAAAGAGTGGACCAATGATGTGGCTCCACTCAGCGTGAGACCAGTAAAGGAAGAAAAACCAGTAAACTATGATGGAGCTGCTGCTGAACTCAGAGAGACTGCAGAGTTTACTGCAACGTAACTCTGGCTCTCAGACAGTCATTTTAACAACACACACACACACACACACACACACACACACACACACACATGCACAATAACAAAAACAGTGTGTTCTCCCAGGATGCGCTGTGTGTGTGTGTCAGCAGGTTGATGTGGCTGCCTCAGCACACTGTGGTATTTACTAATTACAGGGGAGCTGAGGTCACGGCCTCTGTAATTACAAGCTCTAATTGGCCAGCCTGCGGGCTGCCGACCAATCAGCTGCCATCAGGAAATTACTACCCTGGATAATAGTGTGTGTGTTTGTCAGTGGAGCTGTATTGTTTTATCAGAGTTTCCCACTCTGTGTGTGTGTTTTAGCCACAAACTGAAATATCTCCACAGCTGGTGGGGGTGGTTGGTGGTGGTTGGGGGCACGGGGGGTGGTGCTCCTCAGAGGAGGGATCCTGTGCTGCTCAGTCTGATACCTTTAATCTAACATGTTTAAAGCTTTACAGCTGTGTGCGGAGTTTAAAGTGTGCACTCACAAACACGCCCCCATCACAGACAGACGCTCGTCCTTTTATTTTTGGCATCGTCAGCCTTCATGTGAGCACAGTAGAGACACAGAGTGAGGGAGGGGACTCACACCAGCCTGACCTTTGGTGGCACCTGTTCAATCAGCTGTAGCAGCACCTGAGCCTGTTCCTGTTTGAATTCTGTTCACTGTAGGTGATTAAGTGATCATCATCACTGATGATCTGAGTGGACCGTGAGCTCCTCTGTACACCAGCCATGCATCAGCTGAAGCTCAGACCTGTCAGCAGGACAGAGCTCAGAGCTGAACCAGGACTCGGTTTATCCCGCAGACTGACCACTTTTATTTCATGCAAAGTTTTGTTTAGTTGAAATCGCTGGACGATAGCTGTGATGTAAGAATGATCCGCTTTGTGTTTTTCCAGATTTGTCAGAGAAGAAAAGCGACCTGCGCGTGTGCGACACCGGGACGTGTCGCTTTGGAGGAACCTGCCGCGAGAATGGCGCCGACATCAAGTGTGTCTGTCAGTTCCACGTGAGTTACACACACTCACTTCTGCACCTTGGCGCCCCCTACAGGCTGCAGTGCTCAGGTGTAGTCTCCACAGTGCTATTAAATGCTTGCTGAATGAAACCAATCACAGCTTTTTTTATGTGTGTGTTACAGCTGCTGTTACAGATGTGATTAAAGCTTCTGAAACGTGATCATTGTGAGCTGGTCACACAGCAGGGTGCACATTGTTTACACATGCTAACTGTGCTGTCTTTGGCATTGTGCACAGATTTTTGAATTTGGTTAGACCGGAGCGCACTGACCAATCAGCAGCGAGCCTGCCTGCATCGTGAATGAGGTGTTACCTTCAGGCTCCCTCAGAGCCCTGTGTGTGTCTGAGTGCTGTGATAAAGTTACTTTGTGTTTCAGTGCAATAAGAAGTACGTCCCCGTGTGCGGCTCCAACGGAGACACGTACCAGAACGAGTGTTTCCTGAGGAGAGCGGCGTGCAAGAAACAAAGAGCCATCAACATCGTGTCAGAGGGGCCCTGTTACCACGGTAACTCACCCTCTTCTTTAGCCTTTCACTGCTTCTTATAATAAGCACACTTCAGGTTTCAGACGCTCGCTGTGATTAATGTGTGAACAGGTGGACACAGTCACAGGTAACCCCAGAGTCTAAATCAAAGTCCTGTAATCTGATAAAAAAACATTAAACTTGTTGCTGCCTTTCATAGTGTGTAACTTGAAGGCCCTGAGTACTCTGAGTACTTTCTCCCACACTGGAAACACTGGGATGATCACATTATTTGAACATTACCTAATAAGACTGATTCAGCACAGACAGTTATGTTAAACTTTCCTAGCAGTCCTTCACAAACAGGGAACAGTCTGTCTATTCTCTCCATCTGTCAGCTGCTGCTGGCTCTTCCTCCTCCTCTTCCTCTGCTGAGTTTGTCCTGGTGGATCATCAGGGCTGCAAAGCCTCACAGATGATGTGCAGCAGTGGGTCCCTCAGTCTGTCCTCACTCTGGACACTTGCAGTCGTCACACATGGACATCAAATGTGTGATAAGCTGCAGGATTCAAACACAAGTGTAACTTATAAACACATGTTCATACTTTTATTCCACAATCAGAGAGAAAGAAACAGAGAGAGAGTGCAGGACAGACAGGTGACAGTCTCAGGTGTACACACTGCTACACAACAGCACAGAGAAGCAGGATTTAGTGTTTGTGTTTTTACAAAACAAGAAGAGTTCCAGATGGTACAGTGGACACATGTGACTCCTGTGATTAAAGCGTCTTTCTTTCAGGGCAGAGGCAGCAGTGAGTCAGCTCCAATAGACTTCCATGTTAAAATGTTTAAAGGCTTAATGTTAGCTTTCTTAGGGGCGTGGCCTCTTTGACTGACAGATGCATGGTGACACACCATGACCGTGTTTGTGCTGTTGGAGCCCTTTAGAGCACTTTTAATAACATCATGTGACCAATAATATGGCTGCTGTGAGGTTACCGTAGTAACAGAGCATCCAGGAAGGCGGAGCTCCAGGTTTGGTGAAATTCAAGGATTTTAATTGGATGTTACTGAGCACTGATTGGCAGCCATCTGTGTGATGCTCGTCTTCATAAAGAAGGATTATTTTGAACTGTTAATCATGCAAAGCTACTCAATGAGTCCAGAAGTATGGACACACACACAGAGCCTGTTATGACACCTCTGCAGCAGCAGGTTAAAGTTAACTTCCTGTAGCCAGTGACACTAACCTCAGAACGTGTGTGTGTGTGTGTCTGTGCGTGTGTGTGTGTGTGTGTCTGTGTGTCTGTGTGTGTGTGTGTGTGTGTGTGTGTGTGTGTGTGTGTGTGTGTGTGTGTGTGTGTGTGTGTGTCTCAGATGCTGGATCAGGATCTGGAGATGGAGGTAAACAGCTTCATGTTTGCTCTGGTTTGTTTCTGAGTGTTTTTAAGTCTCTGAGTTGAAGCAGACGAGCTGAGCGGCGTTTGTGTGTCTGCAGACGACGAAGGCTCCGGCCGCGGGAAAAAGACCTCCAAATGTGGGAACTGCAAGTTTGGAGCCGAGTGTGATGAAGACTCTGAGGATATGATGTGAGCACGCACACACACACACACACACTCAGTGTTAGGAGTGAGCCTGAACGAGCATGTGTGTGTGTGTGTATCCAGCTGCATGTGTAACATCGTGTGCAACGGCCACAACGACAACCCGGTGTGCGGTAGCGACGGCGTCACCTACGACACGCCCTGCCACGTCCGGGAGGTGTCCTGCCTCAAACAGCTC
>NC_140565.1:35998005-36018005 GCF_057381845.1 Rhamphochromis longiceps
GAAAGCGACAGATGTGATGAAGAAGAGCTGTTCTGCTCATACTGCCCCTCAGCAGGCTTCCTGACTTTGGCCAATCGGAAAAAGAAACAAAAAGGAGGCCTTGAAGGGAAAGCAGCTGATTTCAGCTGGAGGCAGCGAGGCTCTGCATGAAGGGCAGAATCAGATAAATGAGGATGATTTTGAACTGTGAATCATGCAAAGCTACGCTGGCGGTGTAATGACAAACAGGTGGAGCTGGAAATGAGCAGAAGAAATCCACTTTGAAGGTTTAATGAACGCGTGTTGTGGACGTTGCCATGCTGAGAATTCCCATGATGCACTGCTGCTCACGTTTGGCCAACTTCTCTTGTTTTTCTTTGTTTACTTTGTCACGCATGTGTTGTACCGCCTTAACTGTCCAGGGGGCGCTGTGCAGCGGGACTACAGGATTATCAGGGACCACCGGAGCCCCGTGCCCCTCAGATGTGAGCCGACTCGTATCTCAGGCGTGTTTTTTGTTTTTGACTTTGTGCTACGTCTCACAGGGTCAAACGTCACGTCTCCTTAGAGAAACTTTCTTTAAACACTTTTTGTATTTGTTACAATGAGATCCACCTGAAAACCAAAATGCTGTTTTTTCTACTGCTTAAAAATAATAATGAGGTACAAGCCGACATGTACAGGTTGCTATGCTAATTATTTTATTGCCTAATTTTCAGATGACGCCATTCCGGAAATGGATTCCAATGTTTGTGTGTTTGGACAAGCTGGCGATAATTTAAAGGACCTCGTCAAGCTTTTTATCTTCATTCTGATTCGTAACGATGGTACCACGTGTCCGTGTTGGTTGTTTTGTTGTGTTAGAAGGAGTAGGCCGATAAGCTGGGCTCGGGTTCGCCTCGCGCGCCGCTGCCCTGAGGTGAACCGCCACGGTCTTGGTGGCGCTTGTCGCAGGGAACGGGCCAGATGTTGCTGTAGATGTTGATCCTGCATGAACCGTGAAGTTGTTGTTTAGACTGTGCTGTAGCTGAATTAGCATTAAATTATGATGTTTGAACCTCTGCGTCTTCATGTGTCCGTTTTCTGAGCCGGCCTCTTAATAAAGCTTCACACAAACATCTGGACCTGTTTTCACAGCTGATACTGATCCATGCTTAAACACCTGGAGGTATGAATGCACTGGCTGCAGTCTTTCCTAATGCCCAGCAGGGGGCAGTGGTGACGGGTCAATAATCTGTCCCTCAGTTTCTCACTCGCTCATCATCCCAACAATCTGAATATTTGATGGAAATAAATCCTGAAAATAGTTTCTGATGGTCAAAGGCCTCAAGCACAGTGCTCATTAAACACAGTCATATCCATGATGTTATTATTTGATTCATTTGATTATAACGGTATTAAGTAAAAGTGCATTCAAACTGTGCTTCAGCAGATTCCAGTCCGTGACAAGTCCGCTGAATTTTAGTCTAAAAATGCCTCAGAGTGTTTTAACTATAGTCTTTGAACTATTTAAAGATTACATATAAATATGGGTATGACAGTGCGACAGCATGAATAAAGTCTAAATGAGCGTCTGAAGACGTGCTACCGAGTGAAGAAGCCGAACACGTGGCCAGCACAGGGAGGATGCTCTGAATCTGAAATATAAAACTGAAGTGGGCTCTCGGCTGATTCCACATCCTGGATCTCAGCCGGCCACATGGATGCAGCAGAGACCCCGACGAGTCCGCTTCATCCGCAGCTGTAACAGTCAGTGACGCTTCAGGTGGAGCACCTCAGCGAGCTGAAAGTCCGCCATGTTGGACCCATCGATTATCGTGTAGCCTGACCAGCGAGGCTCCAGAACACAGCGCTTCCTGCTGTATGAACGGTTTCCCAGCCTCTCGTCAGGGCTTCAGCTTATTTATGACCCGTGCTAAGAAGGAGCCGGACAGAACAACAGTTCTTCAGGTTTCCGAAGGCCTTCCAGGGTCTTTGAACATTGGCCAGTTTCTCACCATTTTTCCGGTCCTTCTACCTAACGATTTTCAGAGGTTCCAAGCTGCACATCTGCTCCAGCCTGAACCTCGAGCTGGGCCGGTGGCAGGTTTCAAACTCCTTCCTATCTCATCTCAAGTGTTTTTACTTCACATTAAATTTTTACACCTTTGAGAGGCGAAAACCAAGCGCGCCCGGTGGCTGATGAAGCCTTCGTGTCTTCTGCAGGGAGGTGCGGTTAAATATAGCAGTGATGGCAGGATAATTATAGGCAGCAGCTGGTGGAGAGCTTTCAGACAGCGGGGAGTCCCCTTCTGTCTTCACCTGATTCTGGCCCACCTCCCTCATTCTCTGTTTTCTTCTGGAAGGTTAAAGTAATGATGGGTTGCATGTCAGAGCTTTGAACGCTCTTCTTTCTTTTTTGGTGAGGTCGGGCTACGATTGGAAAGGGTTCAAAAGCAGGAGCTGGATTATGTTTCCGATCTTTGTATGTTCACAGATGTTAAGAGAAAATCAGAAAGCTCAGACCACCAATGATTATGAGTGGTTTTACTTCATCCTGCTGAACCTTACACAACAAAATGCCATGAAACAGATGTCAGAAGTTACTACCACCATGTGTGCTTCTGTGCAGAAGTCGTGAACCACGCCTAATTTCTTTAAACTCCACCGTTTTCAGAGGAAGGGCTTTTGGGTTTGTTGAACCACTACATCTGACCTATGAATCTTTCAGGCAGAAGAAGACTCCTAATTCAAGAAATGAACCAGTGTTGTGTCCTAACATAACAGATGACTAACCAAAGAGCCGAGTTTTGTATCTTTAAGCTCAAAAGCAGGTCACAAACAAAACATTTGTTTTGTTTTTCATTTTTAAATGGACATAAAATTGTATTTTTGCACCAACAAGGTGACTCCCAAAGAGCTGTTGGCTGGAAACTTGGCATATGGCGTGCAGTGTATCCTACTCTGAGAAAACTGTACAGAAGAAGAAGTGCGAGGCCTTCAGCTGCAGGTCAGTCAGAGGTGTTGGAGATCTTTGATAAACTGATGAATTATAAACTCAGAAAAGTTACATCAGAATCTGAGCCACCATTCGGGAACATCTGGAGACATCTGATTATCAGCAGCTTCGTGTTTCAGCATGATACTGAGCCAAACACACGGCCAGTGCAGTGAAAGCACATCTGGATAGAAACAGACAGAGGAACTCTGTCAGTCATGGATCGGCCTCCCCGGAGCCGGACGCCAGCATGACTGAAGTGGTAACTTACAGAGATGACAGAGTTCAGACTGAGCTGAAGAATAAAGGTGTTCATAAAGAATACTGACTTTTAAGCATCAAGGTAGAATTACTACAAACTCTGTTTTTGCCTTAAACACTATTTTTCCATGTATGCTTGCATGTTTGCAATAAATCACTGCATTTATTTCCCATTTTTCCTAAAGTAAATGTCCAAACATGCCCATAAGTGTTTCCTCTTCCTTCTTCCCTTTGTCATTTTATCAAGAATTCCCCGCTCGACCTCTCTAGGATCGTCTTTTTATTCACTATCATCGCAGCAATTAGCCGCAGTTGTCAGACTGTCAACCAAGTATATGTTTGTACCTGGAAGACTCAAGCTGAACTTCTAGGAAGACCAGTATGTTACTGCTAACTTATGGGTTTAGTGGGCAAGCTGGACCATTAAGCACAGGTGGTGGTTTTGCAAACATTGTGATAAATTAGCTAACTGGCAAAGGCTACATGCTATGTGCTAACTGTAGGTGCCAGCTACAACTCAGTGGGTGACATCAGATTATAATATGAATGAAAAAGAATACATCTGTGGTTCTGTTGGGCTGGTTCAAACTTTAGCTTTGTAAGAGTTTAATACAGTAAAGCAGAAACTCCGGCACCCAGACGAGTATAACTGAACCTATCAAGAAGTATTAAGTGTTATAAAACAACAATACTTTTTTTTTCAAGAAAGGTGTAATTTAAGTCTACGAGCAAACAACAATACTAAGTGTTTCTGCCTCCTGTCACAGTTCGATCGTGCCTCTGCGTTCCCACTGAACACTTCTTCATGCTCCTACTAAAATCTGGCGTTTGAAAATTAGCATGTGAGATAGCAGAGCTTGACATGATTTTAAAATGTGTTCACTTTGACTGAAAGTTAACTCAGCCTATCACAACGTGATGTTGACTGCTTGCTCCTCCCATCTCTTGCTCCACTTCCTTATCCAAACTTGGACTACCCGGCTCAAGTCAAGAACAAAGATGGCAGTGAAGGCGAGTGTTAGCATCATGAATGCTCATTTGGAGGCCTGGGGTGCCAAAAACGTCTAAACCTGGAGGGAGGGATTAAGACAGAACAAGTGAAAAGGTGATGGGGGATAGATGGATGTGGAGAAATAGATGGGAGGGGGTTTCCATTCCTTTTAATATGCTCACGTCCCAAAGAAGCACAGGGAGTCACTTTACCCTCGCTGTATTTTTAGCAGCCGAGAACACAGAGAGAAGCTGGGATCCATGTCACTCTTTATCTCTCTCGCTCATTAACACATGCATTCCCGTAATATCCATTTCCCCTTAAAAATCCTCTGATTGATGGAAAGTTTTGGCTAGTTCGGTGTTCCTCAGGGCCTCAACGTGACTTACCAAGTCAGATCAACGTGATCCTCACTGCTCTGTAACGTCTCACAGTCTGGGTGCATTTAAACTGCAGCTATGATACTGACTAAAGAGGATTTTAGCTCCGGTCCACCTTCCGCTTTAACGCTCCCACTGCATTTTAGCTCATCTCTTTTTAGCCTCCCTCCGTCCCTCCTCTTGACTCCGATCACCCCCACCCCCCTCCCTTTCTCTCCCAGTAGGGTGGAGTCTATGAGTTGATCTGAACAGTTTCAGGGTCACCCTCCAGTCGTAGAGGGGTGATCTGGTCCTCCTGTCCTCCTGCTTTCTTTAATTTTCCTTTCTGAGGTCTTCCTTTGGATATTCCCAGTGTTTCGACAGTCATCCTCGAATTCATATCTTTGTTCTTCACATCTTTCAAATTTCACTCTTAACTGGAGTACATTTTACTGGAGTTTGCCTGTCCAAGTCATCCTCCTCTTCCTCATTACTTTGTTCCTTTTATCTCTGGATCACTGGACACAAACAGTCGATCGACCAAGCAACGAGAATATTACCAGCAACCAAGCAGCAAGAATGACCGATAAACCGGGGATGACGACTGGTGGCGGAGATGATGCGGGTAGCATCATGGCATTGCTGGAACGCGTGGCGGGCCTCATGGACAGCGTCCAGGTCACACAGCAGCGCATGGAGGAGCGTCAGCTTGAGCTGGAGAGCACGGTCAAAACCATCCAGGCCGACGTTGTCAAACTGACCAATGAGCACGCCAACACCAGCTCTACCGTCGACCGGCTGCTGGAGAAAACACGGAAGGTCAGCCGGCACATCAAGGATGTCAGGGTGCGTGTGGAGAACCAGAACATCAGGGTCAAGAAGGTGGAGGCCACTCAGGGTGACCTCCTCGCCAAGAACAAGTTCAGGGTGGTCATTTATCAGGTAAGACTCTCACGCGTTCTCTGTATCAGAAAGTTCTTGTTCTTAATATGCTTCATGGATCAAGGAATGTTGGAAACAGTCCTTCTGGACATCCAACCAAGGGATTACTGATGTAGTTCTTCTTGTTTGAAGATCAGTGGATGGTTGATTCAGTAGATCTGAAATGACAAACCCAAACAAAATCAGCAGTTGTCAACAGTCAACACCAGCAAAACCAATTCCAATAATAAAGATATAATTTGGAGCTACCAGCCCGGGGGACTGGATTAGCCTCTGTCACTGTTCTGTGTCTAAAGGTGGCCTGGTGAAATGCTCCTACCATACAGCACCAGTGCAGTTAGCATTGTTTTATCAGCACAAAGAATCCTAAATCTTAGAAAGAGGACTTTCTTTTATGTCTTTATTAAGAAGCCAGAGTAATGGATTGGCTCACTTTGGGGTTCTGTGGGGTTTGAGCCTCTGCATCATTATTTTTTTTAGTCCACAGTAATCCTGGCAGCTGGTTTCATCAGGGGACAAACTGAACTTTTGGACTGTAGAAGTTAATAAGGCCAGCTGGTGTTTGACGAAAGACGACTGTAAAGGTGGATCCAGCTGGTTTATGTCTAAAATAGGCATTCGCTCACCTCCAGGTCTTTAATTCCAAGAAAAGTCACAGGATGTTTTTATGAAGTACACAAACTGCTGATGGGCGGTGGTCACTGATGTTAAACTCAAAGTGAGCTGCAGTTGTGATCTTTACTGGAGTTTAACATGACTGTTGTGTTCTTTGAGAGCATGTTTGTGACCACCTCGTTTTGTTTTTATGTCACTGTTGATTCACATCTGAGTTCTTTTAAGATTCACACCAGCCGATGAAAGTCTCAGTCTCAACCTCTGAGGTTTGAAATAGCAACAAGCACACCGGGATTCATTTTACTTCTTTGGCCTTCACAGTTAGCAGCTGGCAGCATGACAGTGACGCGGTTATTTTAGCCCTGGATAAGCTTCAGTGTGCTGAAAGGTTACCGCACAGACCTGAAGCTCACAGCGAGTCATGTACTTTAGAAAACTAAAGTAAAAGAGGACTGATTTCAGATTTGTATGCAGCTCACGTATTATTGATTTCAGATTATCATTATTATTATTAACAGTTATAAAAAGATTATTATTTATCTTTTTATAACTGAGTTGGGCAAAACTTTTACACAAAGACGAGCTGTTAAACCAGCAACGCTCAAAGATGCAAAAACACACATTTGTGAATTTTATGCAATAAAGAGACACTGATGCTTCGTTACACAATGAAACCTAATTTATCAAAGAGCATTGCTTTTAGTTCACTGTGTGAAGAATCAGCTGATTTAAGCACTTGTTAAACATTAAAACATTCACTTTAAGTGACGCAGTGAATTCAGCATTCAAGTTAGCATGTAAGCTAGTGCGGTGACTGCAGGGCGTGGTTCTGTTACAGCGTCAGGTTGCAGTCCCGTCAGTGAGGCCACACAGAAATGCAAACATCACGCCGTGTGGGATGGAAGCAGAAATAGGAAAGACTTCCATGCTTGTTTACGTTTTGTGAATTTTCACATTAACTCGAGTTTTTAGATCCTGTGATGCTACGTTCTCGGTTCTTAGACGAACGCTGACGTTTGGTGGTTGTGCTCATCCTGAAGCTCTCAGAGACTTAATGAGTGACGATCACACTCTGACTAAATAAACGACACTGTGACTGTGGAGTTCCCTCTCATGTAGAGCTGTGACTTTTACACAGCAGGCAGTCACATCCACCAAGGCCTCTTTAGGAAACACCTCCCAGCTGCTTCTTTTCCACAGCAGTAAGAAGAAAATGAAGCGTGTTGAGCTCACAGAGCTGCTGTACTGTAAGTGACTGAGCCAGCTGACTGCTGACAAACCAGGTTATTCTGAGTCTGCAGCTCCTCCATCTCCTAATATAGTTGTCTGCCCTCCCTCGTTCTCTCTCTGGCTATGAACCATTTCATTAGCTGCTGCCTGCTCCCAGTTAGACTGATGGAGGAAATCCTCCCAGTGGAAGCAAAAGCTGTGGGGACTCAGCACACAACCCATGTCAGGAGGTCAGATGGGCTCATAGCCTTCGACCCTCCATATTTGGCCCTTGCTCCTGCAGTCTGGCAGAGCAGAGAGGTCCCAGAGTTTCCTTTTTTTAACCACAAAGAATGAGTCAAATGGTTAAACTGTTTGCTGTTGGACGAGTCCATCCAGCTCGGGTTTCAGTCCTGGTCTCAGCTCAGGAAAGATGACCTCAGAAAGCTGCACACAGTCACTGCTGTGTGTTCAGCATCAAACAGCCTCACAGTCTGTTTGTGCACAGATGAACCCGACGACAGCAGGATGATCAGAGCGATTTAGAGGCTGAGTTTTTACCGTTCATTAGCTGCTTCCTGCTGAGAAGCTCAGCTCTGAGTGTGCTGTGTTCATCAGAGCTGTGGAAATGTCAGCTCAAACATATCAGGTGTCACATCTGTGATGCTTCTGTTAGCATGCTAACTACAAGTTAAGTAACAGGTTCATTTGGGTTTAACTGCAGGATTATTCACATTATTCAGACAAATAAGTCGAAGATGTCTGAGCAGTTTGGGAACAGAAACATTAAAAAATGTCGTGAAAAACATTTTTTACAACATCAAACAGACTGATGAGGAATAAACAGTGTGACGGCAATAACAGTGTTCGTGTAACTGATTAAAGTCGACCAAATGTAAAAGCTGAATATAAAAAGAGTTTTCAGAATCTGAACATTTTGTAACATCAGTTCAGCTTTGATGTTTGTTTTTAAACCCTCCATAAGTAATCAGATTGGATTCCATGTTTCATGGATCATGTTGCTCATTAGATTCATTTCCATGTGATCTGCATTCAGTGAACGCGACATTTCAAAGTAACTTGAGCCCAACGTTTATGGATCCCATCGTCAAGGTATGAACTTCAGCTTCCTGAGACGACAGGATGGCAGCTCGGATTTCCTGATCGGCTCTTTTCCGCTCTGGTGTCCAAACTGCTGCACATGATGCTCACAGCACATCTACATCACTACAGATCAACATTATAAACAGTCTCATCTGGACTGTTTTCATTGAGTTGATTGAACTGGAGGCTGGTTTAAGCAGCACACCTGCTGCTGGTGTTTGCTATGTGGGGTCAGACTGCAGGCTTACTGGGCAGCCCCCAGTATGAATGAGTGGGACTGTGGAGCTGTAGCTTCACTCTCTGCTTTTCTGCGTAACCTGATCTCAGAGTTACAGACAGATGCACGGCGTGACGCAGCCTGGAGCTGAAAGCGATCCCGTGTTGCTCTGCGCTGCTAGCAGATATTAGCTTCCTGCAGGCGCGCGCTGAGCTGCAGAAACAGGTGCTGCAGGTTATTTCTGGATGCAGGATCACGGCCCAGCACAAGTCTGCATGACACACTTCATACAAAGACACAATTACATCTGACATCACTGCTGAACTTTGTCCACCAAAAGACATGGACCATTGAATCGGTTTGTTTTCAAGCTTGTTCTTTGCTCTCTCTCTCACTCTCTCTCTCTGTTTCTCAGGGTGACCAGGAGGTGAAATCTGTCGCCCCGGGAAACGAGCCAGAGGAGCCCAGCAGCAGCGGCGGGGCCCGGGCCAGTGCCGAGGTGGAGCCCGACAAGTTCGAGCTCCCTCCAGAGTCGGACGAGGAGTACATGGTGGTGGAGGAGGCCGACTCCTCGGCAGCCAGCCGCATAAAGAAGACGGGGCTGACGCGCATCGAGAGCTTCAAAGCCACCTTCTCCAAGGAGAACATGAGCAAGACCCGCGAGAACCTGGGCACCAAGGTGAACAAACTCGGCGAGCGCATCGTGACGGCCGAGAGGCGCGAGAAGATCCGCCAGTCCGGCGAAAGGCTGAAGCAGTCGGGAGAGAAGCTGAAGGACACCATCACCAAGAGTGTCCCAGCCAAGCTCAACCTGAAGAAGGAGAGGACTGTGGCAGAGGGCCAGGAGGGAGCCGAGGGCGTCACGGAAGGAGCTCTGCCCGTCCCTCCTCCCAAGGGCCGCAAGACCAGCCCTCACGCTGCCAGGCCGGCCGAAGACGAGGGCAGAGCGGAGGGATCTGAGGTGCCGATGTACGACATGAAGCAGCTGTCCTAAAACCAGATCTGCGCCCTTTCTTTGGACTTCTGAGACACACTGAGAGGAAGGTTTTTGGGTAGCTGTACAAGAATAAATGATTCATTAAAAAATAAAATAAAGATTATTTTGTGTTGAACACTTGAAGGAAGCAAGCAGAGAACAGATCCAATCAGACTGAACATCAAACCCGGCTCCTGAGAGCAAGTGTGCTTCTGGACATTTACCAACAAATCCCGAGTGAAGTTATTTTTCGGTCTCGTGTTCAATAAACAGTGAGCTGGGAAAACTGAAGAACAGACTTCAGACGTTCCCTGCAGAGTTTCTGCTGCTCGGTCGTCTGCATGTTGCTGAGACTGAGCTGATGATGAAGCTGTGATGCAGGGCTCTAGAGTGCGACCAATTTGGTCGCAAATGCGACCAAATTTTTCAGTGGTGCGACTAAAAATAAATATTTGGTTGCACAGGTGCGACCAACTGTTCCGGTAACAAAAAAAAAATCTCTGTAACTCTCCGTGTGGTCAACAACAGACACACATTATGCCCCTATCGTGGACTAAACCAATCAGAGATAGTCAGGGGCGGGACCTCTCTGATTGGCCGTGGTCCAGTTGAAAGTGCAGGTGGAAGAGAGAGGTGAGTAGCTTGAATAAAGCGATATCAATTCATTAACGGATTCCACACAAAGACCTAAACACGGAGCGGACCCAACACATCAGAATCAGCTTCGTCTTTCTCGGCTTTCTCACCCGACGGCCTGAACACGGACACGCTGTCGGAGCTTAGCGATTCTTCGGGTCCGCGCTGTGTTTACGTCTTTTTGCGCTGATTCTGAGCTGCAGGTTTTGTCTCTCTCCAACCAAAATTCACCGAGCCAGCAGCAAAAGAAGCAGCAAACTGCGCTTCACATTTGATCAATGTCGTCATGAATTCCCTCTGACTTTTGCTGTTTTGCTTCCACCACGATAAAAATCACACTTCCTGCACAGCTCTCTCTCTCTCTCTGTACTTCAGGAACAGTTTCCCGTCTCAAATCTGTTTTCTGCATTATTCATTCGCTTATTACCCACCAGTCTAGCGTTGTTTACAGCGCTTTTTCTTTTTTCACTTAAATGACCTCGGACAAGAAAGCCTAATTTCTGCTGTTCAATACTGAAGAAATTTAAACTTTATATGCAGAACATTGTAGAATATTTTTAAGGTTATCTGCTATAAAAAGCCAGACCAGGAAAATCTCCTTCATGTTTTTCTGTTTTATTCTCAGTTACTTTCACACAAAGGCATCTGCTGTGATTTTCACAATTCTGATGAAGTCTCATGTGTATCAGTACTGATAAATGATCAGAATTATAATATTTCTGACTGTCTGAGGCTAAATTGAATCAAATCAGGACTTTGAGAACCGGAATTGAATGGATTATAGAAATCAGTGATGATACTCAGCCCTAGTGAGCAGCCTAGGCCTGAGAGAAGTGGATGTACTGTAGCTGTGGGTAATAAGAAAAGATGAAAAGAACTATTGATAACTTTTTTGTTAAGTTAAGGCCTGATCTGTCTGAAATTCATAGCCAGTGCTCTGACACGGTGCCATCAATATTTGAATGCTGAAAAAGCACAGTGTATCCAGAAAACACATTATATGCTGCAGTAAATGCACTGCCCAAGTGTCCCCTCTCCCCACGGCCTTTCAGCAGCAGACAGCAGCAAACAGGTCGTCAGAGGAGGCCAAGATGATGATTAAGTTTTTAACATTTTTTACAATATTGACAAAGCACTTTAAGCACAAGTTTGTTAGTTAATAATTTAGAAATTAATATTGTCTGTATGGACTTCCCCCCCCCAAAGAAAGTGCACATGTAAAACTGCGGTGTTAAGCGATGCGGTTGAAAAATTTGAGTGCGCCTAACTTTTGTGCCGGTACGCCTAAATTTTTAAAGTTAGGTGTACCGGTGCGCCCATGTCAAAAAGTTAGTCTAGAGCCCTGTGATGGGTTTATGGCACGTTTGGTTCTGGAGAAGAGTTTTGCTGTCGGTGCAGGTGAAATGATCAGAGGTTACAGCCTCTGGCACTGGTTAAAGTGGAGGCAGCGATCAGGACGGCTGAGCAGCAGAGGTCTCGAGGGTCCTAAAGTGTAAAAGCATCAGTAACACAAAGATCACAGAACGGGATCATCCACACAACACTAACATCTAAATCCACGGCAGGAACTCTTCCAGTGTCCTGAAAAATCTGCGATGCTGAGATTAAAATCTGTCTGCTCATCTTAATGCAATATTTACTAAAGTCTGGTAGAAGTTTTACTGATTTCCAGTCACTTAGCACACGTGTGGATAGGTGGTGGGTTGTAGAGCAGACTGAAAGCTTTAAGTTCATCCTCTGATTAAAAACAGATACAGGAAGTATAATGCTGGTGTAAGACAGGAAACAGCAACACAGCAGCCATCTTTTTCCTCCCATGATGACCAGTGTCCCAGCAGAAGCTGGGGTTTGTTAGATCCTGTTGGATCCAGAGGAAACAGGCTAAAAGAGTCGATCATGGTTTTATTATGTGCTCGTTATGATTGAAGCTCTGGTTGTGTGTTAGAGACAGAACCTGCAGATTCCTCCACTCTGCCTCCTCCTCTGCAGGAATCAGCCTCTTGGCTGGTTTTATTCACCAACGTGAATAAAAGCATCAAACTAATCCAAGTTCATTGTGAAAAGCCTGAAAATGGAGGAATAAATCTGTCAGTTACCGTATAAAGTTTGAGTTTGTCAGTGTTTTACACGGAGACGCTCGCCAGATGTTGAATGTTTAGCATGAATGTTCCACATCTGGAGAAACCTTCAAGATTAAAGCCAGTGAAAAGTGAAGAGTTTCTGCAGCAGCCGCACTTCCTGCAAACGTGTTCTTTCAAAATAAAGTGAAAAGTCTAAAATTATATTCATGACAGGTTTAAAGGTGGTCACATGGTTTTAGTGGAATGCCTACGTGGGCGCGTCCGAGTGATTTTGACTCAGATTCGTGCAGCGTGGAGCAGTAAACACTTGTTTTTGTTCATCTGGACTCGTGAATGATTCCAGTTAGCACATTTCCAGCCAATGAAACGTAACTACAGATGAAGACAAACACATTTAAGCTGCCGGACTCTCGAGTGCGGCTGCATGCTCCCATTTTCAGTCTGTTTTAGTTTTCAGTTTAGAGGAACGCTGCAAACTCACACAAACTTCTTTCTTGTGAGGTTTTGTTGGCAGACTGATAAAAGCAGCAGCAGCTGGTGTTTGATGAGCAGACGTGTGTTTCCTGTTCTGTAATAATCAGCTTGTTACCATCACATAGTGAACTCAGCCGTGACCAATGAGGCCGTCCTCGTGCGGTTCTCTGGCGCTGATTCTGACTGTGACCTTCACCTCTGCAGGGTCGCCTCTGCTCGTGGCTGAGCTCGTCAAAATAAGAGCTTCTTCATTTCTGTTGGTGAAGAGGAGTCTGCTCTTCTTCACCAACAGGAAGTGAAACATTTCTCACTGATTCTGAAATCTTCACTTGTCTCACAAATTCACAGTAACACACACACACACGGTTGTGTTTTCATATTCTTGTGGGGACATCTATTTGACATCATGCTCTCCTCAGCCTTTTACTCTAACCATTAAGACTGAATGCCTAACCCTGACCCGACTGTCCCTGACACTGAAACCACATCCTGAGTCCCAAAAATGTCTTCAAACTTGTGGGGACGGGCATTTTGGTCCCCACAAAGACATGTAAACATGTACACCCACACACACACAGGCATTAATGACCTCACATGTTCCTGTTTGGGGCTTTTAGCATCTTTGTGTGTCGGTCAGATTTAATTCACTCTTGCTTTGAGGTTTTGTGCCTTTTTGTTTCATTCTTTGTGCGTTTATTTTCTCTTTAAGCCTTTCAGGACTCGTGCTGTCGGCTTTTTCCTGCTGTGTTATTAGTATTTTTAATTTCTAAACTTCTTCTAAAAGAAGGACCGATGGAACATTTATGTGAAAATAAAAATGATCATTTAATGTTTTTGTCAATCATTAAAAAATAAATCCTGGTCTTTCATTTTGCTGCTGCATTGTTCAAAGAAACACATATTTTCCTGTTTCTTTCTGTTTGTGTGTTTTGCCTGTTTAGCGCTGCTGAGCAGGAAAACCCAGACGAACAAAAACCTCTTTTAAGTAAATGTTTGAGTCACTTTGGGTCTGAACTGTAAAAAACTGCAGACTGAAACAGATTTGAAGGCATCACAGGAGCAGCATCACATTCAAAACATGAAAGAAAGGACTTTTATTTTGAAACACTCAGGAAATGACAGATGGAAAGTTTTTTAATTAAAACAAATTATTATTTTATGCATTAAGTTCGTACAATCACCAGAACTGTGATGATCCTCACATCAGCTTTACTGTGTGAGGTCACATACAAAATCATTAATGTTACTATTATTATTATTATTATTATTATTATTATTATTATTATTATTATTATTATTATTATTATTATTATTATTATTAGAGACTTGCAGAGAGAAGAGGTGGAAACATTTTGATTTTCATAAATTTAACAGACTAAAAACCTACAAACATGTTTGGTGCTGAAGAAAAATGGAAACTATCAGAACATCAGAATAAAAAAGCTCAAACTGAAACTGTGGGGAGGTCTGAGTGAGACGCAGCAGAGCCCCACGGTCAGTGTCTGTCCGTGTCTGTGGAACAACAACGTTTGGATCACTTGCAGTCGCAGAGCAGCGCGGCGCCTCGCAGCGTCCAGTGCTCGGGCGGCTGCACGCTCCTCAGCTGCAGGGAGAAGATGAAGTTCAGGTCGGTGCGTCGAGGCTTCTTGTAGACGGGACACGAGTACAGGCTGACCGCCCCCCCGCCGCCAGGGGGACGCTTACTGTCGGCCATGTTGGCTGAGCTGACGGCGAAGACGTGGACCACAGGGAGGGGGGTGAAGAGGACCTGAGGGGCAGAGACAAACTTATTATTACTGAGCAAAAACAAAAATACTTTGATTTCATTTAGTTCCTAAATTTTAGTTTAGATTTAGTTTCTGAATCAATTAATAATTCATAATTTTTCATTAGATGAATCTTTTAAAAACTCTTAAAATGTTTTTATGTTAATTTACAAAAAAATACAGAAACAGTAAAACGTTGGACTTTTGAACACTGAAGTTTTTTAAAGCTTCAGTTTATTATTTTAATTTAAGTAAAAAAACACTGATTTTAAAAAGACAAACTTTGGGCGGAGCCTCAACGAGTTTGGCGCCACGTCTGTCCCATCCCGCTCCATCCAGAAAGAGGCCATAGATATAGACTCCACCCACATCTTCAGGGGGCGGAGCTGAGACGTCCTCCCTCATCATCTTGGTGACATCGTTGCTAAGGGTGACCGTGTCCAAGGCCCAGCCCCTGGACAGGTTGGAGCGTGTCGTCTCCTGGCGCATGGCGGTCAGGAAACCCTAAAGAAACAAAAAACATTCGGAAAGAAAACTGAAGAATTCCAAAACTCCAGATTTCCGGAACAACGAACCAACCTGCGGGTTGAAGAAGCCGGTGAGCCAGAACTGGTTGGGCCGGCCGGCGCTGATCCACGCGCTGAGCTGCTGGTTCCTCTCCAGCAGCTCGCTGAACCAGAAGCCGAGCGTGGCCGATGGCCAGCTGAGCCTCAGCCACAGGCGCGGGATCCGAGCATCGAACATGCTGTCGAGGGCGTCGCGCAGGTCTTCAGACATGATGATGGTCCCTGCAACGGCGGAAGCACGAGTCAGATTGAGCGTCAGTGAACGTGTGTGTGTGTGTGTGTGTGTGTGCGTGTGACTGACCATCGATGGCCAGTCTGAGGTCAGTGAGCGTGCTCCGTACGCTGCTGATGACACGCTGCATTCGGTCCAACTCCTGTCGGAGGAAGATGTTCATTGGCTGAAGAGGACCCATCTTCTGGAGTTGACCTTTGACCTTCAAAACACACAGAGACGTCATGTTTCTCCAGAGGACTCATGAACGTGTTCGTGTTTGATGGTTCAGAGATGCCAGATTCTGCTGATGATTTAAAGTCTGAATTCATCTAAAAGAATCAGACGCTGACAAATCTGCTGTCTGAAATCTATTCACTCGTTTCCATCATTCACTGGGCGACGGTCGGGGTTAGCAGCCGGGCTCTAGAGTACAACCACACTGTGCTTTATTGTCACATTTATCTCTGCATTCTTTTTCACTTCCTGTCAAAGATCAATAATATTAGCTTAGCATAAACATTAGAGACAGGAAACAGCTACCCTGGCTCGGTCCAAACGTACCCAAAGCTGCTCACCTGCATCTCTGACACTCGTGTATTAGTACACTGTTTGTTTGAGCTGCACAGAGCTGCGTGTGTTTCTTGAGCCTAACAAAGCTGCTTTGAACATGAGCACATTTTTGTTTTTAACTTGGCAGCTTGTTGCTTACACAGCAGCTCAGCTGTTTCCAGTATTCATGCTAAGCTAAGCTAGCTGGTGGGATTGTGTTCTTCGTCGAGTTTTGGGTCGGCCGTTCGGTGCTAAACAAGCACCTCATGTGGGATGTAGTCAGGTGGCAGTTTCTCCAGCATCTCATTGGCTAGTCTCTGCACGCTGGCCTCCCTGGTCTCCCCGGCCCCGCCTCCGGTGTCCTTCGGTTGGATGTTGATTATGGTGCTCAGCGTGTCATTCGCCAGGTTGGTCTGGTAGGTGATGTCAGCGTTGGGGTGGAGTCCAAACACCTGTAAACAGGAGAAATGTGACATGTGACTGGGCTAGTACTGCCTCAGTGTGGACGCGTCCCGTCTCTGAGCGTGCTCGGACCTCCGGTGAGTCGACCAGCGGCAGCCCCTCGATGTGCTGCAGGACCTCCTGGATGCTCTTGGCCTTGGCAGGGATGCTGTAGCCCTTAAAGAAGCAGAAAGCTTCACTGAAGGTGCTCTCACTGAACCAGACACGCGTGAACGTGTTGAGGAGCCGTTTGTCCAAGTCATCCGTCACCCGACCGCCATACTGGACTTCACCTGGAGAGCAGACGTGAAGAAAGAGTCAGGAAGATTTCTGGATACCTGGAGGGTTTGAGGTTTCTCTCATAATCTGATGGATGAAACGTTACAGTGGAAAGAACAGAGCAGGTTTAAAGAGACTGACCGAGCATGTAGCGCAGACAGCTCCAGTTCACGCCTCTCTTCACGTCCAGGTTGTCCAGGTGGTTCTGCACAAACTGGATGCTGGAGGTAAAATCTGCCTGGTTGAACTCGTAGGGGATGTTCCAGCCGAGCGGACCGAACTTACGACGCTCCTGATGGGATAAAGAAGAAGAAGGAGAAATGATAACATCAGAATGATCTTACAGGAGCTGTTTTCCACAAAGAAACGGTGGATTTATGAATCTGATCGTGTGGGTGTTGGCAGATACCTGCACGGTGGTGTGGAGGAAGGCCACAGCGTACAGCAGAGGCTTCCACTGAGGCAGGTTGCTGATCTCTAGCTGGTCCTGAGTGACACCATTAAAAGTCCTCTTCAGACCGGCTTTCATGCCTGATGCCGACAGATAAAATAAAATAAGTGGGAAAGTGAAAGACAGCGAAGGATCAATAAAAATTCACGAGTTCATCAGGATCACGTCTCCTACCAAGAGGAGGTTCATTGGTGAACTTGATGGAGGACTGAAGGAAGGTGATGGGGAACCTGCTCACAAACACAAACACAGTCAAGCAGCTCTGCTGGTTTAAGCTGAGACTAAATGTGCCGTAAAGTGAACCTGCAGAGGAGCCGCCAGGACTTAAAGCAGGACCTCAGACCTCGTCATTGTTACCTGGGGTGCACGTCGGTCGTCAGCCACACTCGGAAATCTTTGTGCACGCTCTCCGGCACGGCTGATGTGACCGTCTCCAGCAGCTCATCCAGGAAGTCCAGTCCCAGGTGGCAGTTCTGGAGGAGGAGCCAGCCGCCGTCCAGCATGCTGTTGGCCAATAGCCTGCGAGCGTGAACCTCTTGGCCCTGACCCGTGGAGATGGGATGGCACGGCGCCCCCTGCAGCAAAAAAAATCAAATCTAGGCTTTAACAAAATAAATCAGTGTTTTTCCTTAATTTGCTTTTGCTCCTGTACTTTCAGCAATTTTTCTATAAATACACAAAAATTATTTCTGTATTTTCTTGTGTACCCCGGTCATCTGCACTCTTTAGGTTTAAAGTAAATATCCGATCGTTTGCTTCAATAGGATTTATGACTATATTATTCGTACTTAGTATTAATTATTTCGGTAGTTTCCGATGTTTTTCCTTTTTATTACATCATCGTTCACCTCCGCCCTTTCACTACTCGCCCTCACCTTATTCTTGGCTAATCTCTCGATGTTCTCAGTCGGGTCGGAGCCCATCGACAGCAGACACACCATCGGCGTTCGGTTGTTGCTCTCTGCCAACATGGTGTCCAAGTCCAGGACCGTGCCTTCGGCGTACTGTTGGCCCAGAGAATCTGAGATGTAGCGCCGCGCCTGCAACCATCAGCTGTTAGCCTCCACATTAACCAGTCTGCTCTGTCAGATCAAATCAGCAGTCAGACCTGAGCGATGGTCCGGTCGGGGCACCAGCTCCGGATGAGCAGAAGCTTCCGGAAGGTGTCGAGCTTCTCCTCGTAGCCATCGGGCAGCGGGGCGTCTTCTGGCGCTGGATGGTCGAACCACGCTTTCCAGGCGCGCTCGTTCTGGTTCACCTGGTTCAGAATCTGGAAGAACGCAGGCAGGCTGGACAGCTGCACCAGGTTCAGCCAGGTCTGGTCCAGGATCCAGCGCCGTGGCTTCGATTCTACAGAGTTCAGGTCCAGAGAGGCTCCACCTACACCGAGAGAGAAACAACTTTCACTCTCAAAGGACTCTGGAGGATGCAGGAGAAGAAAGGAGGAGGAGAAGGTAACCTTTGATGAAGGTGAGCACCTCCACGTGCGAGATGATTCGGGCCTGCAGGTCAATCTTTAGAGCCAACAGCAGAGTGAAGAGCAGCTTGTGTTCCTCGTACAGACCTCTGGCTGTGTAACGGTACACCTGAGGGACAGACAAACATCCTGAACCTCCACTCGAGTGCACGTTACAGGAAAGAAAGGACAGCCCTGAGGTGTGCGCTGATGAGGAGCACCTGGTAAGTGAGGAAGCTGATGATGTTGCTAATGCGTTTGGAGGTGACCTGCGACCTGGCCGAGTTCTGCATGGACGAATCAAAAAGCCCGAGGAACTGCCACAGCGACGTCTGGTACATGACGTTCACCAGCGACATCTCCACAATCAGGAAGTAGAGGATGCTCCCCCTGGTGGCCACTGGCCGGTACTCCTCCCTGGCCTGGTTAATCTTCACCTCTGTCTCCGCGGCAACCGTCAGCTTCTCACTTACCTGGAAGATAAAAGGACTCAGACAGGACCTACAGCTGTGGGATACTTTTTGTCTGTGATTTGAACCGGGGGAACAAATCGTGGCAGGATCAGCCTGATGTTATTTGTATCTCACTGTAACTTTACTGTATAAAGAGCAAACATCTCCAACATGTCAGGAGTAGTTAGTCATTACAACAAGTGTTTGTGAACTAAAAATCAAGAATGTGGGATCCTGTTCGTCCGTGATTTGAAGAGCCCAGCGCTGCTCCCACTTTTTTTTAATTCATTTATTTTATTTATAAAATTTATTTAATTTTATTCATACTGTGCCCCCCCCCCCCCCCCCCCCCCCCCCGCAAGGGCTCTGCGCCTCCCCTAGGGGGCGCCCCCCCCCCCATTTTGTGACCCTTACAGCGGATTTATTCTTCACATTCCAGCTGCAGACTTTTATCCTTGGACGTTAATAGAGTGCAGCTGATGATTTTTAAATGTTTTCCTCGATGAACATTACAAACATGCATCAGACAATAACTTTTATCCCGTCTTCCTTCTCTCACCCCAACCGGTCGCAGCAGATGGCCCCGCCCCTCCCTGAGCCTGGTTCTGCTGGAGGTTTCTTCCTGTTAAAAGGGAGTTTTTCCTTCCCACTGTCGCCAAAGTGCTGCTCATAAGGGGTCATATGATTGTTGGGTTTTTCTCTGTATCTATGAAGTGCCTTGAGGTGACTTTTGTTGTGATTTGGCGCTATATAAATAAAATTGAATTGAATTGAATTGAATTGAATTAAGGAGACGCAGTGAAGGAGCAGCTGGTACCTCCTGAGCGGTGATCTTGGTGACGCTCAGCACCTCGATCAGAGACTGGTCCTCCACCAGCGAGCCCTGTGTGCTGGTGAGCCTGAACAGCAGGCTGTCCTCCAGCTCCTGCATCTTCCTCTTGTTGGACGTCACCTCCTCCAGGAGCTTCACTCGCTCTGCCTCCATCTCCTTCATCAGAACATGGG
>NC_140565.1:36023005-36033005 GCF_057381845.1 Rhamphochromis longiceps
CAGAGCGGGGCATTAAACAGCTAGCTGACTCCGCCCACTTGTAAAGCTCCCGGTTTACATGTAATTAAAAGAAAAATGCCAGTGAAGACTGTGTAGCACAAACGGAGGACGTCAGAGGTTCACCCCAGAGTCAGACTCATCTGTGACCATCACTCAACGTTTCACATGTTGTTTCCTCGTCGCTCTGCACTTCTGTTCAGTAACATGATGACAAACAGCGTCTGAGGCTCCTTCACGTTAGCTTTATGTTTCATAACAGGCTAATAAACCTTTCAGACTCGTCTCGCTCGCTAACAGGAAACATGTTTTTTCACCTTTTCGGCAGCCTGAGCTTTGGCCGTGACCTCCTGCAGGACCTGGTCTGCCCTCTGGGAGGCGACGGCGAGCTCCTTCTCCTTCACCAGCAGCTCCTCAGAGAGCTGAGACACCGACTGCTCCGCCTCCATCAGTTTACAGAGACCTGCAGGAAGCATCACAAGCATGCGCAGCATCAGCTCGCCTCTCCACCTGAGACAGGAAGTACAGGACGGTTTAGCCCCTCCCATCAAACCATGCTCACCTGTCTGCATGCGTTCGGCCAGCGTGCCGACGTGAGCGATCTTCTCTGTGTAGACCAGCTTGTAGCTGTCGATGAAGGACAGGTAGGACTTTGGCGTCACAAACGTCTGGCGGCGGAAACGCTCGAAATACTCGCCACACTTCTCTGCCACCAGGTCCTGTGAACATCTCGGTCATGTGATCAGTCCGCTCAATACGCTGGCAATTATAAGCTACCAGATTATTGTGGGAGCGCTACCTGGAAGGTTCCCATGGTAACCACAATGCTTTGCTTGACGTCCTCTGAGCAGCGGAGGTCCTGGTACTGAGACAGGAAGTGATGCGATACAGCGATGAGGGCGTCCTGAGGCCAACGCTGGAACCAGTCCACTGTGCAGCCGGAAATCAGACCTGGGAACTGTTCAGGGCAGAGGTCAAAGGTCACTGATGAGAAACAGTAATTCTTAGGAGGACGGAGCCTTTGGCTCCACCAGCTTACAGCATCATCAGGGTCATGTGACCAGTGAACCTGAGTCCTCGCCGCACCTTTAAGGCACGAGAGCGGAACTTCTCCCCGACAGGCGAGAAACAGAGGACCACGTGGAGGTTGCTCCGCACGCGGGACAGGAAAAAGTCGTAGAGGTTCTCGGGCGTCGGCGGGCGGCGAGGATGCTGGCGCTTCATCACGGGAATCAGGTCCTGAGTGATGTCATCCAGCTCGTCTCGAGCAAACAGGTTGGAAACTTCACCGCTCGCCAGGACGTTGTTCATGTATTCTGCAGGAGAGGAGACAGGAGTCAGAAAACAAGACGGGCCCTGACCCCATGACCTCCTGACCTCTGACCTTTGCTTCCATCAGCAGGACAAACAAACAGTGTAAAAAAATCACTTTTCCTCCTTTTACATTCAGACTTCCTGATATTTCACATGATGATTCACATGAACAGATAAAGTTTGAGCTGATGTTTGTTCTGCTGTGGTGCAAACTAAAGACGTGAGCGAGTTTCATCATCTGTGAATCATCAAAGCTGTCAGCTGATCGTTGGCACCCAGGAAGGCTTCTTCTTTGATGTCATTGTCGCTGAACAGGAAGGTGACGCCTTTCCCGCGCTGACCGGCGATCCGATACAGAGACTTCAGATCCTCCAGCAGGTTACTGCTGCCGTACGACCTGCAGCACACACACACACACGCACACACACACGCACACACACACACACACACACACACGCACGCACGCACACACACACACACTTATACTGTAAGTAACACAGAGAAACCCCAACACTCAGACGATCCCCTCTGAAGGAAAAACTCCCTTTCAGCAGGAAGAAAATTCCTTTTTATTGTGTTAAATATTTGTTGGGGGCAGAATGTTCGAAAAGTAAATGAATGTCTTCCTCCGTCACCCCCAACAGGTGGTGGCAGATGGCCCCGCCCCTCCCTGAGCCTGGTTCTGCTTCTGTTCTTCCTGTTAAAAGGGAGTTTTTCCTTCCCACTGTCACCAAGTGCTTGTTCACAGGGGGTCGTCTGATTGGTGGTGTTATTGTAGGGTCTTTATCTTACAGTATAAACACAGTGAGGCGGCTGTTGTTTAATTTGCTGCTGTATTAATAAAATAGTTTATCACAGAACTTCATTTACAGACTTTCTTCTGCGGGTTTGTGAGGAGTTCTGCCTGAAAGGGAGGAGTGTGAATATCTTGTGGATGAGGGACACTGGATTATGATTGGACGAGTGGTGATTGGACGAGTGGTGATTGGACGAGTGGTGATTGGACGAGTGGTGATTGGACGAGCGGTAATTGGACGAGTGTTGATTGGACGAGTGGTGATTGGACAAGTGGTGATTGGACAAGTGGTGATTGGACGAGTGTTGATTGGACGAGTGTTGATTGGACGAGTGGTGATTGGACGAGTGGTGATTGGACGAGTGTTGATTGGACGAGTGGTGATTGGACGAGCGGTGATTGGACGAGCGCTGATTGGACGAGCGGTGATTGGACGAGTGTTGATTGGACGAGTGTTGATTGGACGAGTGGTGATTGGACGAGTGTTGATTGGACGAGCGCTGATTGGACGAGCGGTGATTGGACGAGTGCTGATTGGACGAGTGCTGATTGGACGAGTGCTGATTGGACGAGTGGTGGGTCACTGAGACTGTGTCCCACCACCTGTTTAGACTTCTGCCCAGTGAGTTTGTTTTTCACACCTGACTTATTTGTGTTTATTTTCCGTTGGTCACGATGAATCGCAGGAAGCACACACCTGCTCAGTGTGATCTGGAAGGTTTGGTATCCTGCGATGAATGACGCGAGCCTCGTCAGGCTCTGCTTCCCCGACCCTCCCACCCCGACCAGCAGGGCGTTTCCTTGTGGCGTCCTCAGGATGCGTGAGATCCTCATCAGGTGGATCATCGCGTCCTGTCGTTGGACCACACACAGAGGGTCACCATCAGCTGATATGAACAAAGGTCATGGTGA
Source organism: Rhamphochromis longiceps (assembly GCF_057381845.1). Taxonomy (NCBI): domain Eukaryota; kingdom Metazoa; phylum Chordata; class Actinopteri; order Cichliformes; family Cichlidae; genus Rhamphochromis; species Rhamphochromis longiceps. Next base: position 36,026,025 of record NC_140565.1, read on the forward strand.
AGAGTGTGACAGGAGTCATCATCACCTTGAAGAAGACCAGATCCATGGCTCCGCCTCTCACCGCCTCGTTGTACTGCTGCTGAAAAGCCGACAGCCGCTCTGCCAGAAGGTCCAGCGATGGGATTGGCTCGTACACCTGTCAATCATATCAGTGTCCACACTTAGAAACCATCAGAAAACTATCCAACACTGAGGGACCTGAAGACTTTAGCTGTGTCCCAAAACGTCGGCTCCATCCTTCGGAGGACCCGGCCTTCGCGGTCTACGTGGATTAATTAGAGTAATATTAAAACTCAGCGGCCGCCATTGTTGGAAACTGGAATTGGCTGGGCCGCGCTATGAATTCTGGGATATGGTGGGCCACGAAGGACACACCCGACCCATCCTTTAGTGAAGGCCGCATTTGAAGGAGTCGACGAATTGGGACAGCCTTCGCTGCCTGGCTGTGACGTAATCGGCCTTCGAACGCAGCCTCCGGAGGATGCAGCCGGCGTTTTGGGACACAGCTTTAGTCTCTTTTCATTTTTGCTGGACTTTATTTAACTTACGACTAAATAAAAAATTCACTTTAATAAAAATATTAAAATAAATCAGATTCTGAGACCTTCGGAGCCTCCAGCTCAGCGTCTTCAGGTTCATCTCCCGTCGCCTCCGGGGCTTCACGCAGGAAGTCCACAAAGCAGCTGTTCCACTGAGCATGCTCAGTCAGAGCTCTCCCATGATCCTCCACTGTGACCTGAGGGAGAGGAGCGTTAGATACAGTCCAGAAGATTTACTCACTGCTGTTTGTGCCGCACTTTAAATAAAAAGTTGTTGTTGTCTCATGAGATAAGTTCCTGTATCATCTTTAATCTGTCGGCTCTGATTCCAGAGACGTTTATTGGACAACAATGTTTTTATTTTGCACTGAAAATTCAGTTTTACACAGAAAACGTGAATCAAACCAAAAAAACAGAAGCAGGAAGTAAAACACATGACTGAACACAGAGTCAGGTGGAAACAATCAGGGCGAGAAAAACACAACGACAGGAAGTAAAAGCAGACACACAAAAAGAGACAAACACAGAACACAAAGGGTGACAAAGATGCAACACGAGAGCCGGCAGAAGCCGACCAAAGATGTAACGATGACGTTCATGTAGCTGCTGATTTCATTCCTGAACAAAAGCCTGATATCAGAGAAATAAAGATTATTCTGAACTGTGACTCATGCAAAGCTCCTCTGGTAGCAAATCATCTGTAAAAGAACAAAATATTTGAGATTGGGATCATTTATTGTCACGTCCAGGGTTAATGAAGCTGCCAGTTTGGAATCTTTTATTTGACGAGCAAATTTCCTAAAAATGGATCAACTATATCTCCCAGAAATCCCCTTCTCTTAGTTTTCAGTATTATTAACATTTATTGAGTTATTTAGTGTAAAAAGGAAACTCAGTCTTTGCCAAAACAAGCAGCAGGTCATGTTCTTTCTGTTCTGTAAGCTGTGACTGAGGGCCACAGTGCTGATGTCAGAGCGCACACACCGCCTCCACGATGCTGCCGAACGCTCGTCTGTCGCCGCTGTCGACGAATCGATCGGCGATCGCTCTGCAGCACTCGTGATGGAAGAGAGCGGAGAGGAGCTCAGAGCTCTGACACACCTCTGACTTCACCGTGAGGATCCCCTGAAACACACAAGGACTCGTTCACATCGCCGGGTCAGAGAGTTGCTTCAGGATAAATGTACGAGTGAGAAAGTCTCAGGAAAAAGGACAAAACGTTTATTCAGGATTAAAAGAAGAAGAAATAAAACCATGTGTGATTTTTCCTACCTGCCAGATTCTGCTGAGGTCACGCAGGTTGAAGATGTAGTGAAACTTTGCAGGAGACGGTAACATCTGAGGAGAGAGACGATCACATCTGAGAAACATCCACAGACTGAATGCAAACAAAATCAAGTCAAGCAAAGTTACAATTCTCAAAACTCATCAACATGTCAAATTTGTTCGGGTGCCTGGGTCGTCGAGCCAGAGTTTGCAGTGTGACATTATTATTGATCATTTCTGGTCTTTTGCTTTCTTTGTTAGAGTTCTCTGTCTATGGTTTCTGTGTCCATAGCTGCTCTGTCTCCCCTCATCGAGGCTGCGTCTGTGTTGTTTCCTGAGAAGTTCTGCTTTGTGTTCTTTTTCTCTCCCTCTGTCGCCTGGGCGGAGCTCATTGTGGGCTCCGCCTTTGGCCTACATACCTGGGAGATGATCAACACCCGCGTCTCATTAACTGGCCTCTACTAAAGGGAAGAAGCCAGGCTGCTCTTCGCTGGATCGTTGCTTGACCTGTGTCGGTGAAATCCCGGCTTGGACACTACAGTCTAGTTCCCGCGTCTCAGCTTCTTGTGTTAACGCTTTTGTTTCCTGTGTACAGACCCCCTGGACCTGCTCTCGTTCCCTACGGAGTTTCTGCTGCGAGAGAGGAGTGAATGACTGGTGAAGAGGAGTGAGAGTGTTGCCCTGCTTTTCCCCGTGGATTCCCTGGAGCCCTGATCCCCGCACGCTTGTATAGAGCACTGAGTCCCTGTCACACATTTCACCTGGTGTTTGTGAGGAAAAGCCTTCTGTTCTTCCTCTGAGCAAGGAGTCCTGCATTTGAGTCCCCCAGTGACCGGAACATTTCCTCTTTTACTTTAACACGAGACTCTTTCAACGTGTCTGCTTCTGCCTCCTCGTGTCGTCAGCCCTGATTTGTCCAGCTGTGTTTCCCTCCTGTCTCCCTGATTGCTCCCTATGTGGATTTAAGCCCTGTGTTTCCTCCCTCATCTCACACTGTGTTATGTCTCCTATCTTGCCTTCACGTGACAAAATTGGCATCAGGTGTTTGAAAATCTGAATCTGTGCAGTAAATGTGACCTTCAAATGAAAAGCAGAGACATTTAATCTCCATCATCATTAAATGAAGCGGTGAACTAATCACGAGCAGAGATCTGATACATCCTGGATGAAGTTTGATGATGACTTTGATTATCAAGTATTGATTATCCTGATTAGAACAAAGTCCCTCCTCATGTCCTCCTAATATATGAGAATTAACCTGAGAAAAGCTCAGAGGGGATCTTTCAGTGATCATCAGCTGCTTTAAATATAATTTTTTAATGACTGTTTATAAAGAATTAAATACATTTTAGCCTTCTTTTATTCTGAAGGTCCGATTTGATCTTATTTAAAAAACAAACCTTCGCCTTCACGGCCTGCCACACCCGCCTGGTGGTGGGGACGAGGGCGGCGGCGAGCTGGCACACCGGGCCGGGGAAGCCTCTCTCTGGGCAGAAGTAGCCCTGAGCCACAGTGCCAAAGATCTTATCGATGGAGGAGTTGGAGGGCAGCGTGCAGTTAAAGATGGAGAACTGGCGCTTCAGACGCTGAGGGATGTCGTTCCGACCGCCGCCGGGGTGAATCATGGCTGCCACCAGCTGGTAAACATCATTACACACATCAGTCAGTCACAGAGCAGATGATCTAACATCATCATCATCTCTCTGTTTATGATTTAAAACTTTTGAAGGAATCCCTCAAACCAACAGGTTTGTGTTCACTTCATATATTTCCCTCCACTTCATTAGGTACAGCTGTAATACTCCAGTATATCTGTAGCGTCCTCCTGCCTTTGCTCACAGCAACCTTCATCAGTCTGTCATCATGGAAACATCCAGAATGTGCCACAGCGCTCCAACCACAGCCAAACTTCACCTGAACATCCACCACAGTGATGAACTCTCCTGGACGATCCAGGCTGTAGAAACCTCCCTGCTCCATCAGCTGACGCACGATCTCATTGGTTATCTGAGTGAGATGTGGGGGCGTGTCAGAGATACAATAATCTGATTGGTTACATGCATATCAAAGAGAACAGGGTGGGGGAAAAACTGAGCTGATTGGTTATTTGTGATGTGGAGGTTATTCTGTGAGAAACAAAGAGGTAAGCTAGAAAAGGTTTGACCAATCACAGAGAGCCTGAAGCCCACCTGGTCGCCCCATTCGTTGATTACGGGCATGTTGATGTCGTCTATGAAGACGGTCATCCTGCGTCCGGCCGGCGGCCCGTAGGTGGTGCCCATGCGTTTGTCGATGTAGCTCTCGAGCGTCCTCTGGAACATGCCGGGCAGCGTGGCCGAAGAGAAGTTCACTGTCTTACTGAGGTGGAGCTCTGGGTCGAGCTTTCCAGTGTAGCCCTACAGGGGGAGCCAGAGAGCAAGCTGCATGCTGTAGCCTGTGCTAGCCTGTGCTGGTGAACGGTTGAGCGCACTCTTACTTTAATCATGACGGTCTTGGCTGTTCCTTGCTCTCCGATCAGCAGCACGGCCTTCCTCTGCTTCATGATGGTCTGCATCAGGAAGTCCGTCCTCACGTTGTCTACGTTGGGAACCAGGATGGACGAGTAGTCAGGGACGTGGTCTTTGGGGTAGACATACTCTGGGACCTGATCAGAACCATAAACACAGAACATGCATGCAGCATGCTGACTTCATTCTCTGCGATTAACACTCAGGAGAAACATAGAGTCCTCTCACCTTGTTGGACCAGTGCTCCCAGTCTCCCTGCTCACTGACGGTGAACTCAAAGATGGTCTGGTTGTCCTGAGTGGGTGGCAGGTCCAGAGATGAGCTGTGGGCCTTTGAGACAAAAACAAAAACACCTTTCAACTCAAATGGAATATTTATATCCATTTCCAACCAGATATATCCTTTAAAAACCTTTTTTTAAAGTCCCATGTGACTCGTTTGCTCCAGCCGTGGAGGCCGTGGTGTTCAGGATTGTGATAACAGAGCTGGACTGACTCATTTCCAGATGAGTGACCCTTTGTTAGACGTCTTTTCCCGTTTTGCTTGGAACCAGTCAAAGTTTGATTGGTTTGGTATCTAAACTTAATAAAGTGGGTGCTGATCATCAGTCTGTGAACTGGGGATCATTTTCTTTCTAATGTGACAGGCTCTTCAAATGGCACTGGTGTCACTGGGTCCAAGGTTGTACTGCAAACTTTTTTTCTTTTAGCATAAAATGGTGAAACTGTTCTAGATTAGGAGCAGACGTCAGTGTGTTGGAAAAGTGGTACGAGAATCTGACCAGGACCGTGGGTAGGTCATAGCCTTAATCCTAGCCCTCTACTTAAGGGTGGGGGCGGGTAAAGGTGAGTAATCCCGCCTCTGTAGACGGTAAATATTCACACTACGGGTTCATTTGATTTGAAAACGAGGTTTGTTATGGAGTCAAAGAAAACTTTCACACACCTTCAGGAAGGCCTCCATCTTGGCTCTGTCATCCAGCTCCAGCAGTGCACCCAGAGACCACATGACCGCAAAGACAAACATGCGTCCCACATGATCATGGCCACCCTGTTTGTCCTGCGCTGCGGGGAGCAAACCCTGAAAGCACAAATATGAAAAATAACCAAACAAAAGGGCAACAAGAACTTGGAAGACTCAGATTCTAGTTTTTCTGGTGTTTTACTGCTGTGTCCTACCTGCAGCAGGTCAATAGTCTGTTTGATGTACATACACTCCAGCACCTGCATCTTAGCGGACACAGCAGTGAAGACAAAGTCCAACAAGTCCTGAAACAGAAGAATACAAAACTAACCTTTAGCTTTCCTGCTGTCTGATGATTTCTTTACCTTCAAGGTTGATGCATTTCTAATCTCTGCTTACAACGTCATCAGTAACTGATGTTTGGCTACATGGGTGCTGGAAACAAGCGATAAACACCAAACTGAACAGACTTTAATGGTCAAGTGCTAAAAACTGCAGTTCCTCTAACAGCCACCAGAGGTGGATGGGGTAACAGGGTAACATGTCCAACGTTACAGCAGAAATAAACGTGTTTACAGCGGGTAAGAAAACCTGTTTGTTGTCTATAGCAGTGTTCATGTCAAGTTCACTATGATTAATTATGGAGCTCATCAGGGTGCTGTGCTGGGACCAGTTTGAGTCACAGTGCACTTGCTTCTCCTCGTTTCTCCTTCTTTTGTGTAATATTGGAGAGTCTGTGGCCGACAACACAAAGTGCTTGGAGGTGATAGTTGTTGTGAATTGGTGCTACATAAATAAAACTGAAGAGAATTGAATAAAGAAGCTTTGATCCTTGTTTGCTGAGTTCAGATGAGGTTATTTTATGGTTCACTGCTTTGCCGCTCCTTTGTTGTGTATGTTTGACCAGGTGGTAACATCTTATCAATATTAAAGTGATAAATAAGTCTAATTGTGTCCCGGCGGCTCTCACCTGGTAGCAGCAGTCGAAGCAGTGTTTCAGAGCGCTGGCCTGCTGCTCTGCTAGTTTCTGTAACCAGGCCTGCAGGACGGGCCTCCAGCTGAGCACTGACGAGCTCATGAACACCATCCCGTTCCTGGACACGGTGGCTGGGGAGGCGTTGTCGATGTTGTGGGGCTCAAAGACAATCTGAGGGAAGAATATAAAATATATGGGCTGACTTGACCTCGATGCATCTCCGGTTTCTGATCATGATGTTTGTGGATTATGTCAAACTGCACCACAGTGACTGTCTGGCTGAAGTGAGGTGAGCTTTGTTTGTTTTGCTTTGACCTTGCAGCAGGGAGCCATGGGGATTCGATCGCCATTTGCCAGCGTCAGAGTTTTGTTGTCGTCTAAAACAGAGTTCAGATTCTCGATCCAGATGGCATCAACCGGACCATCCAGCACAATCCAGATGTATTCCCCCTGACACACACACACACACACGTACATATACATCTGCACTGGAGCATCATGAATGTAGGGAACATGTTGAGCTTCCATCAACCTTTTTGCCTTTCAGAGTTTTCCTCCACAGTGTGGAGAAAATGCCGTCCGTCCAGTCGTTGGTGGTCACGTCCAGCATGCCGAACATCTGCGAGGCTGTGATGGCTTTCGGGTTCATCCTCATCTCTCGGTGGGGCGAGCCGCACTCAGACATGGCCTTCATCAGCGTGTGGACGCACGCCGTCTTCCCAGCACCGCT
>NC_140565.1:36038005-36165505 GCF_057381845.1 Rhamphochromis longiceps
ACATGTCACCTGTAAAGTGTGTCACCTGTAAAGTGTGTCACCTGTAAAGTGTGTCACCTGTATGATGTGTCACCTGTAAAGTGTGTCACCTGTATGATGTGTCACCTGTATAGTGTGTCACCTGTATAACATGTCACCTGTAAAGTGTGTCACCTGTAAAGTGTGTCACCTGTAAAGTGTGTCACCTGTACAATGTGTCACCTGTAAAGTGTGTCACCTGTATAGTGTGTCACCTGTATAGTGTGTCACGTGTACAATGTGTCACCTGTATGATGTGTCACCTGTAAAGTGTGTCACCTGTACAATGTGTCACCTGTAAAGTGTGTCACCTGTATAGTGTGTCACCTGTATAGTGTGTCACCTGTATAACATGTCACCTGTATAGTGTGTCACCTGTATAGTGTGTCACCTGTATAACATGTCACCTGTATAGTGTGTCACCTGTATAGTGTGTCACCTGTAAAGTGTGTCACCTGTAAAGTGTGTCACCTGTACAATGTGTCACCTGTAAAGTGTGTCACCTGTATAACATGTCACCTGTAAAGTGTGTCACCTGTACAATGTGTCACCTGTAAAGTGTGTCACCTGTAAAGTGTGTCACCTGTACAATGTGTCACCTGTACAATGTGTCACCTGTATGATGTGTCACCTGTATAGTGTGTCACCTGTATGATGTGTCACCTGTATAGTGTGTCACCGGTATAGTGTGTCACCTGTAAAGTGTGTCACCTGTATAGTTTGTCACCTGTATAATGTGTCACCTGTATAGTGTGTCACCTGTATAACGTGTCACCTGTATAGTGTGTCACCTGTAAAGTGCCTCACCTGTAAAGTGTGTCACCTGTATAGTTTGTCACCTGTATAATGTCTCACCTGTATAGTGTGTCACCGGTATAGTGTGTCACCTGTATAACATGTCACCTGTAAAGTGTGTCACCTGTAAAGTGTGTCACCTGTAAAGTGTGTCACCTGTACAGTGTGTCACCTGTAAAGTGTGTCACCTGTATAGTGTGTCACCTGTAAAGTGTGTCACCTGTAAAGTGTGTCACCTGTAAAGTGTGTCACCTGTACAGTGTGTCACCTGTAAAGTGTGTCACCTGTATAGTGTGTCACCGGTATAGTGTGTCACCTGTATAGTGTGTCACCTGTATAATGTGTCACCTGTATAGTGTGTCACCTGTAAAGTGCCTCACCTGTAAAGTGTGTCACCTGTATAGTTTGTCACCTGTATAATGTCTCACCTGTATAGTGTGTCACCGGTATAGTGTGTCACCTGTATAACGTGTCACCTGTATAGTGTGTCACCTGTAAAGTGCCTCACCTGTAAAGTGTGTCACCTGTATAGTTTGTCACCTGTATAATGTCTCACCTGTATAGTGTGTCACCGGTATAGTGTGTCACCTGTATAACATGTCACCTGTAAAGTGTGTCACCTGTAAAGTGTGTCACCTGTAAAGTGTGTCACCTGTACAGTGTGTCACCTGTAAAGTGTGTCACCTGTATAGTGTGTCACCGGTATAGTGTGTCACCTGTAAAGTGTGTCACCTATATAGTTTGTCACCTGTATAATGTGTCACCTGTATAGTGTGTCACCTGTATAGTGTGTCACCTGTACAATGTCTCATCGGTATAGTGTGTCACCTGTAAAGTGCCTCACCTGTAAAGTGTGTCACCTGTATAGTTTGTCACCTGTATAATGTCTCACCTGTATAGTGTGTCACCGGTATAGTGTGTCACCTGTATAACATGTCACCTGTAAAGTGTGTCACCTGTAAAGTGTGTCACCTGTACAATGTGTCACCTGTATGATGTGTCACCTGTAAAGTGTGTCACCTGTACAATGTGTCACCTGTACAATGTGTCACCTGTACAATGTGTCACCTGTATAGTGTGTCACCTGTAAAGTGTGTCACCTGTATAGTTTGTCACCTGTATAATGTCTCACCTGTATAGTGTGTCACCGGTATAGTGTGTCACCTGTAAAGTGTGTCACCTGTATAACATGTCACCTGTAAAGTGTGTCACCTGTACAATGTGTCACCTGTATGATGTGTCACCTGTATAGTGTGTCACCTGTAAAGTGTGTCACCTGTACAATGTGTCACCTGTATGATGTGTCACCTGTATAGTGTGTCACCTGTAAAGTGTGTCACCTGTACAATGTGTCACCTGTAAAGTGTGTCACCTGTAAAGTGTGTCACCTGTACAATGTGTCACCTGTAAAGTGTGTCACCTGTAAAGTGTGTCACCTGTACAATGTGTCACCTGTATAGTGTGTCACCTGTATAACATGTCACCTGTATAATGTGTCACCTGTATAGTGTGTGAGTCAGAGGCTTGGCCCAGAATCTCCAGCAGGGCGGGGTCGGACACGAAGAAAAAACGAGGGAACACCAACCGTTTCTTCTCCAGGTAACCGGACAGAGACTTCTGACAGAGCTCCAACTGCTCCAGCAGGTGAGGGAGCAGCTGCAGGAGGAGGACAGATGGAGCTGATGTGAATCAAGCATTCGTATTTTACCCTCATGGTAGAGTGTTGCTCAGAGGCACGTGGGCCGCACCTGGCTGAGCATCTCGTCTCCCACGCAGCACTGCACCACGTTGGGAACCTCGTGCGCTCGCTGCATGATCCTCAGCCACGACTTGTCGATGTTCTGGAAACGTTTGGCCTCCTGCAGGGATTAAAACTCAGACTTCAGACTTAAATATGAAAGAAAAAAGATCAAATTAAAGTCTGAGTGTTTGCTCCTACCTGAGGCAGCTGCTTGGCGATGTCTCCACCCACAAACACCGCTTCAAGGTAGATCCAGAGGTTTTGAACCAACAGCCACTTCTCGATGATCTCTGAGGTGTTGGAGAGTTTCTGGACCCACAGCTGGATGGAGGGCTTGAACGGAGCGTTGTACCTGCGGAGCAAAGAGCCACAGGTGTAACCCTGCATGCACAAACAGCATTCCTACTTTTCTTTCCTGCCTCTCATGTTTTTCTTGCTTTCTGACTCTGAGACGTCTTTGCTTTCCTTCCACCCTCGTCTCCTCAACTCCTCTGCCCTCGTCTCCTCACCTGTTGCTCAGCAGGGACGTCAGCACCATCAGGCTGTCCTCCATCATGGAGATTTTCTCTGCGGTCTCGGCTCCTTTCAGCAGCAGTTCTCCTCTGCTCCTGAAGGTGGCGAAGCTGAGCGTGTGGCTGCTCCACTCGGCCACCACGTCCTTCAGCTTGGCCTCGATGTCGCGCTCCTTCACCGCGCTGATGCAAACGTCCTGGTTCACACGGATAAAACACGTTCTCACATTAAAGGAGCTTTAATAAACTTTCAGGATTAAAAGTTTTTCTTTCTTCTTTGAATTTTATACATTTTCTTAAAAAATCAGCTCAGATGAAAGTTTCAGAAATATTTTTCACCTGTAATCTTAATCTGGAGTTTTAGGACTGATCCAGTATTTTAGGGTTTTATGAATTCAGGTAAGAGTGGCGTGTGCATGTGTGTATGTGTGTGTGTGTGTGTGTGCGTGTGTGCGTGTGCGTGTGTTTGTGTGCATGTGTGTATGCGTGTGTCCGTGTGTGTTTAGGCTGGTCAGTTTACACGTGCAGTGTTTTTAGACTCACCTCGATGTCCTCTCTGTGTTTCAGCAGCGGAGCCTCTATAATGTTTCTCAGGCACAAACTGTCAGAGTCCACCTGGAAGCTGTGACCGGTCACATCGCTGAGACGAGTCCAGTGTCTGTGCAGCATCGCCTGAGCCACACAGTTATTACACATTATTATTATGTACTTTCAACACACATGTAAATATTTCACGTTTGTTGTGTACCCTGTATCTTATTGTGAAATCTCAGTCTCTGTGTTAGTTGTCTCTGGCCCTGTCACTTCCTTTTTTCATTTTGAAAGTCTTCTGTACTTTTGCTTCCTTTTCTCCTGCCCGTCTACACCTGTGTCACCCGTCTGTCCTCCGTCTCTCTAACTAGCCTTATGTGCACATGTAGCCTCACTGCTGCCCGTGGCCGATGTCACGGCGTCTGTTGTCTTTCCACTGTGGTAGCTGCAGGACGTGACACCACACCCCCGCTGAAGGCCACAGCCAAAATCCATCAGTCCAACAATGAAGCTGTTGCACAAACGTTGGTGCAGTTTCTTAGTTTCCTGTTTTTCCTTCCTTTAAAAAGTATTTTATTACTCAAACGTTTGTGTAATTCCACGACACGTTCTAACATGTCTGTGTAGCTGCTCTGCAGTCGGCTGCATCAACATCAAATCATTGTAATGTGAGTGAATTTAGTGCGTAAGTAACTTCAATCAGAGGTTCAGGCAGGTGATGAAATCAAGCTCCCAGCACAGCTGATTTCCTTTCACACATCCATCCTGCCCACAGCTGCTCCTCTTATCAGCGCACCACCCTGAAACTGGACTCCACCCCAGGTCCTCCTCTCACACCTGTGTGCTGCTGTGTAAATGCCTGCAGATGGACGTTGCTGGTATATGTGCTTCACAGTGAAATGTTTCTGGCACCTTGTTGGCCATCATGTAGAGCAGAGGACACATCTCTGTGAAGTCATCGATGGTTTCCTTCAGATCTCTGAAGGCCTGCCACTCCTTCAGGGCCTTTGGGAGCTTCCTGATCCTGAAACAAAGACTTCAAAACTTCATCTCTGTGTGTGAACGACATATTTAACAATCAATGCCAATAAACAAGATTCATTTGTTTCCTAATCTCAGATTTTTTTCATCTATCCTGCTGCTTCTCAAACTGTGAGCCACTGAAGACACGAGCTGAACTGAAACGCTCACATATCCAGTTTGATGTGTTTCAGCTTTGGCATTAAGAACGTTAATGACAGATTTAACATCCAAACTGAAGCTGAGCGGCTGTGCTGTGAGGTCAGAGGTCAGGATGCTTTCATTGATCAGTAAAGTAACATGTGTCTGTTTGGGAACACGTGAGGTGGAGGCAAGAACGTCCTGCTGAAGCCTTAATGAGCTGCACCTGTTCTGGAAGTCCTGCAGCTCCGCGCTGATCTTCTCGATGTTGAGGTCGGCCCACAGGATGTCGTAGTAGCCGGCGACGCTGTCGGTGACCGAGCTGTACAGACTGTAGAGTTTGGACAGCAGGGAGAGCTCCCTCCGGATCCTCTGCAGCTCCGGATACTCTGCGGGGAGGAGACGGCCGGTGAGGAAGGAGGCAGACAAACAGGAAGTGGGCGGGCGAGTCGCTCAGCCGTACCGTTCACAGGCAGCCCGAACAGCTCTTCTCCACCTGAGCAGGTGGTGTACTTCCTCCACAGCTGATCGAACTCGGCCTGAAAACTCTGCAGCCGCTCGCTGGCTTCAGCCGGGGCCACGCCCTCCACCCCCGGGCCCCTGCATTTATCATAATCAATGATATTATCAGTATGTCGCCCAGGTTCAGGGCGGGCTGGATGGATATTTGGTTGGCCCCGCCCACCTGGAGCAGGTGCCTCTCTGAGGTGTACCTTTGGTTGTAGTCGGTGCAGAAGCTCTGAGCCTGGCTCTGGAGGCTCTGCACTGCAGACAGCAGGTCTGTCTTCATGCTGGGCTGAATCTGCACCAGAGTGTTCTGGGTCTGCACCACCTGAAGCCACAACACACACACACATAACACACACCTGCATCCCTGCACCTGTCACATGACGCCCCTCCCTCTGACTCACCAGGTCACTGAGGTTTTTCCAGGCGTACATCAGGCCGTCCACGCGCTCGCCGTTCCCGTCACCGTAGAGCAGCTCGTGTCTGTTGAGCAGGGAGAAGGATTCCTCCAGCGGCCCGATGGTGGCGTCGATGCGAAACTCCGCCTCCCGAACCTCCAACAGTGAGCAGGAGAGGAATGAGTGAGGGGAGGGGCTCATGAATGAATTCTACTCTGTGGGTCGTTACATGAGGACTGAGAGAAAAAACTGCTGAAGAAAGAAAACATGACTGAATGTGAAGAAAGTACAGAGGCCTGAAAGTGCCAAAATTAAAGAAAGACTGAAATTTTAATTTTATGAAATAATTGATGCATAAAATAGATTTTATAGTATTTTAGTGCAATTAAAGAAAGAGATATTTATTCAATTGGCTAATTTCATTTTTATATATTTATTTTGGCAGTGCCAGACATCAGCAGCTGTACGTTTATGAACAAATAAATTAATCAGAATCTAAAAGAAAAACTGGATCATTTTTCGATTATTGGGCTGAAAGAAGAATTGAAAGAAAAAGAGGAGGTGCAGACGTAACACACAGCCAATCAGATGCTGGCTCACCTCTCTGAGTGCAGCCATGGCTGCTCTGACATCATCCAGGTCTGAGATTGGACGCTGCAGACGCTTCGTGAGCGCGTCCACGAACGACAGGATGTCGTTCATGTCGGCGGATGCTCGGCGGTTCAGAGCGGCGCCGAAAGCTCGTTTCCAGGAGCGACACTCGTGAGTGAGCGAACGCTTCAGCTGGTCGGTGTCCAACAGGATCGAACCCGCTGTGTAAAACGCAGGGAGCTCCGAAATCTGCTCCTCCAGCCTCTGCAGGCACAGCAAGGCATCATGGGTAAATCCACTACACGTATGGTCAAAATCAGCTGCTCTAAAGGACGTGAGGGTCATTTTCTTTCAGCTCTGACACATTAGCAGTAGCGGTGGGTTTTGATCATCGATTTATCGATTAAAATCGATTCTGGCTTGGATAACGTGATTTCGATTCATTAAAATCCTGAATCGATTTTTTCATTTACATTTATTTTGCCCGAAACGCCAGAATCTCAGGTTAAACCTCACAAAACTTCAACAACCACCAAACAGCTAAAACAGTAAATGAGAGCAGGAACACGGCTTCTGCACAGAGACGTGAACACAAAGCTCGACCCGCCGACGCATCAGAATCAGTGAGATGTGACTTTCTCACCGACGGCACGGACACGGTCGGGGCTGAAAGCCGACAGCTCGCAATGATGATGATGCAAATGATGCAAAATTGCAAACGCTCAGCTGTGTCTCTAATCAAACCTCTGTAACTTTGCTCTGCTTCACTTCAGCAGCATCAGGTAACGTTCACGTGTTGATTCATGGTTTCTTTCATTTTTGATCTACTGCAGAATATTTTTATAAAATCCCAGAACAGGAAAATCTCCTTCATGCTTTTCTAGGTTTTATCCTCAGTTACTTTGACACAAAGGCCTCTGCTGTGATGCTCACACTTTGATAAAGTCTCGCAAGTGTCAGGTTTCTTTTTATAGATATAAAAATATGGAAATGTACTGATGCATGATCTGAATTATAATATTTCTGACTGTCTGAGGCTAAATTTCCCCAATTAAAATCGAATTGAATCGAATTGATTCTAGAAATCAGTGACGATACCCAGCCCTAATTAGCAATGATTGCTCTGTGGAAACTAAGCTAACCAGCGCCCCCTGCTGCACTACCACTGAACTGCAACTGCAGGACTGTCCAATGTTTATTGAGAATGAATTACACATAAATTACATTTTTCTTGGGAATAGAAACATTTGAAAAAGTGAAAACAATTTTATTTTGAACATTTATGACTTTAATTTCTGAATGTTTTTTCCTCCAGCTGCCCTTTAATGACCCCAGACTGCTGTACCAGTGATACATTTACATTTGTTATTATAAAAGTACTACTGCTGCACTGCAAACACTTTTCTTTTGTTTCCTTGTTTGATTTTGTGTGTTTACTAATAACTCAGCTAAAAACATAATAAGCTGTAAATGCACGGCGATGTTCAGTGGTGCGTCTGTAACAGGAAGTAGACTCACAGAGTAGAAGCAGATCTGAGCGCTGAACTCCGTCAGGGAGGGGTCGGACTGCAGGAAGGCCTGCACCTGCTCCTCTGGGTCCTAAACACAGCCAGCTGTTAGTGCAGCTCAACAACACTAAGACACACACACACACACACACACCTGGTTCCACAGGGTGGAGAAGTGGCCGAGGTCATTCAGGGTTTCAGCAGCCTGAGCTTTCAGGTGTGACACGATGGAGCTGAGCTGCATCACCAACCTGCTCCAAACATCATCATCATCAGAACATGCACTGATGGGCTGACTGTCATGTGATCACGTGATGAACATGTGAAATTGATCAGACAGCACTGAGGACACAGACACTCTAACACTGTCCAGGTTCAAGCCCAGGACCCTCCTACAGTGGTGCAGCAGCACTAACCGCTGAGCCTCTGTGCACCATCTGAATTTGTCGCAGGTCACTTTGAGATTTTGTGCAGGGACTGCAGAACTTTTCTCCACAGGACCCACTCTGTGTGTTTCAGTCAAAGGACGTCAGCTGCAGGTGTGATTGTGCATCTCTGCGTGTCCACAGCGTCTCAGCCAGACAAACATCCTGTCGTGTCTCTGCTGTTTTACTGACCTGCTGATGTCTTTGTGTTCAGCCAGCTGTTTGTCCAGCGCTCGCAGCACCGCTGGCTTCACTGCCACGTCCTCTCCTCCGCTACGACCCGCCGCCTGCTCCGCCTGAGAAACAGAAAGAGGGGCGGGATGAAGCTGGAGTGCGATTGGCTGCCTGCTACCAGGTGATTTTAAAGCAGGATGAGTCAGATGAGCGTACCTGCTGCTGTTTGTACTGCAGGTGAGAGTAAGTCCACAGAGGGACGTCTTTGGTCACAGACAGCACGACGCCCACCAGCTTATTCACCACAGACTGAGACGTGAGAAGGACACACAGGCTGAGTAACTGACAGCAGTGACGGGCAGGTGCATGAACATGACATTAACTACAAGGCCAGTCCTGTGTGGCGTCCTGCTGTGAAACCAGACGGTGGACCTGCCGACACATGAGAACTTCCAAAATGTTACTGAGGGTCAAATCTGCTCCTCTGGACACAAATACCTGAATGTCATCCAGACTGGGTCTGAGGACCATGTTGGGGATTGCAAGCTGGATGGAGGTTGTGAGGAGAGGTGGAGGAGGAGCTGGCTGGGCACCGCTGGAGGAAGACACCAAGGAGGAAAAGTGTGGCTGTTTTTTGGACACATGAAGTCTCCTCCTCAGGGCCTCCAGGGAGGATCTGGTGGCTAAGAGGAAACAGTCCAAGCTCAGGCGGCTTGTAAGAGGATTTGTTGGTTGAAACAGAGCAAATGTGTTTCTCTGGAAGTTCAGACTGAACAGAAGGAGGACAGAAGAAGAAGAGTACGATGGCAGGAAGGAAGAAACAGGACACAAGGAGACGTGGTAGAACAGGAGGCTGACCTTTGACCAGAGCTTCAGTGCTGCGGTAACAGAGCTGACCAATCAGGTTGTAGAAACGACAAGGGAGACATGACAGACAGCGAGTCTTCTGTTTGGAGTCTGGATGGAGACACTTAAAAGACCCCTGAGGACGACGAGCAGAGATGAATGAGTGTGTGTGTGTGTGTGCGTGTGTGTGTGTGTGTGTGTGTGCGTGCGTGTGTGTGTGTGTGTGTGTGTGTGTGTGTGCGTGTGTGTGTGTGTGCGTGTGTGTGTGTGTGTGTGTGTGCGTGTGTGTGTGCGTGTGTGTGTGTGTGCGTGTGCGTGCGTGTGTGTGCGTGTGTGTGTGTGTGCATGTGCGTGCGTGTGTGTGCGTGTGTGTGTGTGTGTGTGCGTGTGTGTGCGTGTGTGTGTGCGTGTGTGTGTGTGTGTGTGTGTGCGTGACCTCGAGGTTAACAGTCTCCACAGTCTTCATCTTCCTCTTCAGCTCCTCGATCAGTTCGTACACGTATCTCTCCACCTGCTGACTCTGCCTGCACACAGACACAGTGTGATGGACACACACAGACACAGTGTGATGGACACACACAGACACAGTGTGATGGACGCACACAGACCAGCAGGACCAAATCTGCAGTTCCTCTAACGTCCAGCAGAGGCAGCACTGACTCAGTCCCCATAGACTCCCATGTTAAACATGTTTACAGCCTGATACAAGCTGTTTGGCGTCTAAAGCTCATTAAGGTTTAAAGTTGACATCATAAGGGGCGTGGCCTCTTTGGAGTCCCTGAACTGGACCTCTGGACCACGTCTGTTATCTGACCAACAATACAACTGCTGTGAGGTTGCTGTGGCAACACACCGTCCATCAAGGCTGAGCTCCAGGATTGGCTACTGAGCAGTAATAGGCAGGTATCTGTGTGATGCACTAACCTCATGTCAGTAAAGAGACACCATCACAAACATCACAGAAGTCACAGTTTTGTGTCTGAATATTGTCATATTCACTTTACTTGTGATCTCACATCTGCTGCTGAGCCTGATGATTAATATATGTAAATATGGGTTTTGCTACGGCTGAACTTCTGCTTGTTGCTTTCATTTGTTTGTGGGAGTCTTTCCTCTGACTTTATCGTCACCAAGTTCTTTATTTTTCTGTGTCACAGTTTAACAGCAGGATATTTACAGCAGTGGGTGAGCGGCTCGACACAGCTGCAGAACTGTGACTCATGTTAAATAAATGCAGCCTTTCACGTGCCAGTGTTACTGTCAGTGTTACTGTCAGTGTTGCTGTCAGTGTTACTGTCAGTGTTGCTGTCAGTTTTGCTGTTACTGTCAGTGTTACTGTCAGTGTTGCTGTCAGTGTTGCTGTCAGTGTTACTGTCAGTGTTGCTGTCACTGTTGCTGTCACTGTTGCTGTCAGTTTTGCTGTCAGTGTTGCTGTCAGTGTTAGTGTTACTGTCAGTGTTGCTGTCAGTGTTACTGTTACTGTCAGTGTTACTGTCAGTGTTACTGTCAGTTTTGCTGTCAGTGTTACTGTCAGTGTTACTGTTGCTGTTAGTGTTGCTGTCAGTGTTACTGTCAGTGTTAGTGTTACTGTCAGTGTTGCTGTCAGTGTTACTGTTACTGTCAGTGTTACTGTCAGTGTTGCTGTCAGTGTTGCTGTCAGTGTTGCTGTCAGTGTTACTGTCAGTGTTGCTGTCACTGTTGCTGTCACTGTTGCTGTCAGTTTTGCTGTCAGTGTTGCTGTCAGTGTTAGTGTTACTGTCAGTGTTGCTGTCAGTGTTACTGTTACTGTCAGTGTTACTGTCAGTGTTACTGTCAGTTTTGCTGTCAGTGTTACTGTCAGTGTTACTGTTGCTGTTAGTGTTGCTGTCAGTGTTACTGTCAGTGTTAGTGTTACTGTCAGTGTTGCTGTCAGTGTTACTGTTACTGTCAGTGTTACTGTCAGTGTTACTGTCAGTGTTGCTGTCAGTGTTGCTGTCAGTGTTAGTGTTACTGTCAGTGTTGCTGTCAGTGTTACTGTTACTGTCAGTGTTACTGTCAGTTTTGCTGTCAGTTTTGCTGTCAGTGTTACTGTGAGTGTTACTGTTGCTGTTAGTGTTGCTGTCAGTGTTACTGTTACTGTCAGTGTTACTGTCAGTGTTGCTGTCAGTGTTGCTGTCAGTGTTACTGTCAGTGTTGCTGTCAGTGTTACTGTTACTGTTAGTGTTACTGTCAGTGTTGCTTTCAGTTTTGCTGTCAGTGTTGCTGTCACTGTTGCTGTCACTGTTGCTGTCAGTGTTACTGTCAGTTTTGCTGTCAGTGTTACTGTCAGTGTTACTGTTACTGTTAGTGTTACTGTCAGTGTTGCTGTCAGTGTTACTGTCAGTGTTGCTGTCACTGTTGCTGTCACTGTTGCTGTCAGTTTTGCTGTCAGTGTTGCTGTCAGTGTTAGTGTTACTGTCAGTGTTGCTGTCAGTGTTACTGTTACTGTCAGTGTTACTGTCAGTGTTACTGTCAGTTTTGCTGTCAGTGTTACTGTCAGTGTTACTGTTGCTGTTAGTGTTGCTGTCAGTGTTACTGTCAGTGTTAGTGTTACTGTCAGTGTTGCTGTCAGTGTTACTGTTACTGTCAGTGTTACTGTCAGTGTTGCTGTCAGTGTTGCTGTCAGTGTTACTGTCAGTGTTACTGTCAGTGTTGCTGTCAGTGTTGCTGTCAGTGTTACTGTCAGTGTTGCTGTCACTGTTGCTGTCACTGTTGCTGTCAGTTTTGCTGTCAGTGTTGCTGTCAGTGTTAGTGTTACTGTCAGTGTTGCTGTCAGTGTTACTGTTACTGTCAGTGTTACTGTCAGTGTTACTGTCAGTTTTGCTGTCAGTGTTACTGTCAGTGTTACTGTTGCTGTTAGTGTTGCTGTCAGTGTTACTGTCAGTGTTAGTGTTACTGTCAGTGTTGCTGTCAGTGTTACTGTTACTGTCAGTGTTACTGTCAGTGTTACTGTCAGTGTTGCTGTCAGTGTTGCTGTCAGTGTTAGTGTTACTGTCAGTGTTGCTGTCAGTGTTACTGTTACTGTCAGTGTTACTGTCAGTTTTGCTGTCAGTTTTGCTGTCAGTGTTACTGTGAGTGTTACTGTTGCTGTTAGTGTTGCTGTCAGTGTTACTGTTACTGTCAGTGTTACTGTCAGTGTTGCTGTCAGTGTTGCTGTCAGTGTTACTGTCAGTGTTGCTGTCAGTGTTACTGTTACTGTTAGTGTTACTGTCAGTGTTGCTTTCAGTTTTGCTGTCAGTGTTGCTGTCACTGTTGCTGTCACTGTTGCTGTCAGTGTTACTGTCAGTTTTGCTGTCAGTGTTACTGTCAGTGTTACTGTTACTGTTAGTGTTACTGTCAGTGTTGCTGTCAGTTTTGCTGTTACTGTTAGTGTTACTGTCAGTGTTGCTGTCAGTGTTGCTGTCAGTTTTGCTGTCAGTGTTGCTGTCAGTGTTGCTGTCAGTGTTACTGTCAGTGTTGCTGTCAGTGTTGCTGTCAGTGTTAGTGTTACTGTCAGTGTTGCTGTCAGTGTTACTGTTACTGTCAGTGTTACTGTCAGTGTTACTGTCAGTGTTGCTGTCAGTGTTAGTGTTACTGTCAGTGTTGCTGTCAGTGTTACTGTTACTGTCAGTGTTACTGTCAGTGTTACTGTCAGTTTTGCTGTCAGTGTTACTGTGAGTGTTACTGTTGCTGTTAGTGTTGCTGTCAGTGTTACTGTTACTGTCAGTGTTACTGTCAGTGTTGCTGTCAGTGTTACTGTCAGTGTTGCTGTCAGTGTTACTGTTACTGTTAGTGTTACTGTCAGTGTTGCTGTCAGTTTTGCTGTTACTGTTAGTGTTACTGTCAGTGTTGCTTTCAGTTTTGCTGTCAGTGTTGCTGTCACTGTTGCTGTCACTGTTGCTGTCAGTGTTACTGTCAGTTTTGCTGTCAGTGTTACTGTTACTGTTAGTGTTACTGTCAGTGTTGCTGTCAGTTTTGCTGTTACTGTTAGTGTTACTGTCAGTGTTGCTGTCAGTGTTGCTGTCAGTGTTACTGTCAGTGTTGCTGTCAGTGTTGCTGTCAGTGTTGCTGTTACTGTCAGTGTTACTGTCAGTTTTGCTGTCAGTGTTACTGTCAGTGTTGCTGTCAGTGTTACTGTTACTGTCTGTGTTACTGTCAGTTTTGCTGTCAGTGTTGCTGTCAGTGTTACTGTCAGTGTTGCTGTCAGTGTTGCTGTCAGTTTTGCTGTCAGTGTTGCTGTCAGTGTTGCTGTCAGTGTTACTGTTAGTGTTACTGTCAGTGTTGCTGTCAGTGTTACTGTCAGTGTTGCTGTCAGTGTTGCTGTCAGTTTTGCTGTCAGTGTTGCTGTCAGTGTTACTGTCAGTGTTGCTGTCAGTGTTGCTGTCAGTTTTGCTGTCAGTGTTGCTGTCAGTGTTGCTGTTAGAGTTTGTATTGTTGATTGTCATTTATGCTTACAAATATTTAACCATGGATGCTTAGAGGTGTATAATTAATTGTGTAGTGATAAGTTGGGTGATCTTTAACAGGCTACAGAGGCTTGGTGTGTATTCCACACTAGAATGCACACCTACATCCTGGAAGCAAGGGAAAGTTCGTACCTTGTTTAATTGTTTTATGGTAGGATTAACGTAGTTACGTCTGTTCTAGTCTAAGTGCTTTTTGTGTATAAATGAACTGCTGGACTTCCTCACGGTGTTATCTAGGATGAGGGGGGGTCTACTCTCTTCCTGACCAAGGATGTTTGCTTGTGTGCTTTTATGACCCTTTGATCAGCAGTACCCACACACACCCACACACACACACACACACACACACACACACACACACACACACACACACACACACCACATACGCCAACACACACACAGGCAAGGTACTCTTTGTTTGTATGTAGACGTCATATGTTAATGAACCTATGCATATTCATGTAACCTCAATAAAAGGGCAGTGGTACGGGAGAACGGACGAGAGCAACTGGGGTCAGGCGAAGGAACGGCGCCTGTCCGGTTCTCTCCCGTGCACGAGTAACATGAAGAACTTTGCCTACTTGTGTCTTGCTTGCAGTGTAATTATATTGCCTTCAACGTTCCAGCGGATGGGTTCAAGCTACAAACCTATCAGTTACTGTTACTGTTAGTGTTACTGTCAGTGTTGCTGTCAGTGTTGCTGTCAGTGTTACTGTCAGTGTTGCTGTCAGTGTTGCTGTCAGTGTTACTGTCGGTGTTGCTGTCAGTGTTGCTGTCAGTGTTACTGTCGGTGTTGCTGTCAGTGTTGCTGTCAGTGTTCCTGTCAGTGTTGCTGTCAGTGTTGCTGTCAGTGTTACTGTCAGTGTTGCTGTCAGTTTTGCTGTCAGTGTTACTGTCAGTGTTACTGTCAGTGTTGCTGTCAGTGTTACTGTCAGTGTTACTGTTAGTGTTACTGTCAGTGTTGCTGTCAGTGTTGCTGTCAGTGTTACTGTCAGTGTTGCTGTCAGTTTTGCTGTCAGTGTTGCTGTCAGTGTTGCTGTCAGTGTTGCTGTCAGTGTTACTGTCGGTGTTGCTGTCAGTGTTACTGTCAGTGTTACTGTCAGTGTTGCTGTCAGTTTTGCTGTCAGTGTTACTGTCAGTGTTGCTGTCAGTGTTACTGTCAGTGTTACTGTCAGTGTTGCTGTCAGTTTTGCTGTCAGTGTTACTGTCAGTGTTGCTGTCAGTGTTGCTGTCAGTGTTACTGTCAGTGTTGCTGTCAGTTTTGCTGTCAGTGTTACTGTCAGTGTTGCTGTCAGTGTTGCTGTCAGTGTTACTGTCAGTGTTGCTGTCAGTTTTGCTGTCAGTGTTACTGTCAGTGTTACTGTCAGTGTTACTGTCAGTGTTGCTGTCAGTGTTACTGTTACTGTCAGTGTTACTGTCAGTGTTACTGTCAGTTTTGCTGTCAGTTTTGCTGTCAGTGTTACTGTCAGTGTTGCTGTCAGTGTTACTGTTACTGTCAGTGTTACTGTCAGTGTTGCTGTCAGTTTTGCTGTCAGTGTTACTGTCAGTGTTGCTGTCAGTGTTGCTGTCAGTGTTACTGTCAGTGTTGCTGTCAGTGTTGCTGTCAGTGTTACTGTCAGTGTTGCTGTCAGTGTTACTGTCAGTGTTGCTGTCAGTGTTACTGTCAGTGTTACTGTCAGTGTTGCTGTCAGTGTTACTGTCAGTGTTGCTGTCAGTGTTACCAGCTCAGGGTGACAGCAGCAGCTTGGACCAAGCTTCCTGTCTGTAGCAGGAGGTCCTGCGCCGACACAGACGAGTCTTCAGGAAGGACCAGCAGACAGCAGGACGACATGGCCCCAAGCAGCCGGCCGATGCGACAGTCCAACAGGTCTGTCGCCATTTTGGCCACCAGGTCCACGTCTTTGAGAGCCACATACACATTCTGCAGGACTGACACAGAGTGGAAGGGAATCATTATCGAATGCTTATAAATCTGATGTCCTTTCTTTGTATATTAGCACAACAACAATGAGACGGGAAGCTGTCCGTCCTTACACCGCTCAGTGTTGAGGGCAGTCCAGGACAGTGAGGTGAGTCCAGGGGAGAGAGCTGCCTCCACACGGCCAATGAAGGGCTGCATGAGGGGGAGGAGGAGAGGTGGGACCCTGCCCACCACAGAGCTGTAGTCCTGGAGCATCTCCAGCAGTCTGGACCAGAGTCAGCACCATCAAAGAAAACACAAGTTTACCAAAGTGAAGAAGAGATGAAGACGAGTCTGAGATGAGTAACGTCGCAGAGAAAATAAATCATGATGTTGTTTAATCAAGAACAAGCGCCTTGTTTCTGTGAGCTTTTCTATCCAGCACAGAGTGAAGTAACAACAAGAACTACAAACCAAAGAAAAGACATTCATGTGATGGATTTGAGTGAGAACATCACAGAATGAGCTGCTGACGCGCCTACAGCTGGAGTGAACAGCTGCTCTCACCGGCTGTACAAATCTCTGAGCTCTGATTCCCTGGAGGTCATCTTCTGGATGACCTTTGGAACGTTCACGCCCAGTTTGGTCATCCACCGAGCTTCCTGCAGCACCTCCAGCACCACAGGGTCCAGGTTCACCGAGACCTCCTGAAACAAAGAGGCTCTTTCAAAGGTTCAATAAAATCTAAAATCTAACAGCAAATTTAAGGATCCAGCATCCAAAGGAAAGTGGAGTGTGTGGTGTTAGTTCACTGCCTGCAGAAACAAAAGCAGTCGGCTCTGGACTGTCGGTCACATGACTGAAATGTGTAAAAACGATTTGTTCAAATCTGAAAAAGATGATTAAAAAGTTAAAGCCATGCACGACCTTTAAAAGCTGCTTTCATTCAGTCGTCACAAACCTTGCTGTCTTCATGCCGGACCAGCAGGGCGGTGCTCAGGCAGCGTGGCGCACTCTCTGCAGCCTGACTCCACCCCTGCAGGTGCAGCACCTCGTACTGCAGCAACACCACAGCCAGCTGGTTGTAGCTCCGGATGACTTTTGTCATCTCTGGTCCCTGAGACAGACACAGACAGGCGGCGTCACCGAGGACGCGGTCATCACAGAGATCATGTGACTGATGGGGTAAAGTCAGAGTGTGCACCTTCAGGAAGTCAAGCTTCTTCTTCAGGATCAACATCGGAGCTTCAACCTTCCTGAAGAGCTGCCGGCTCCAAAGGACCCTGCCTGACACCTGAGAGAGAGAGATCAATAACAAAAGCTCTATCGGTAAATAAATCATCTGTATTTCTCAATAGAAGCACAATAGAAGCACAATAGAAGCACAATAGAAGCATCCTCCAGGACTGGAGTTTGACACTCGGATTTAAAGTAGTGAATTTCCTGCTGGTGTTTGTGAGCACAGGGTGAGCAGGTGTAAGTACCGGCGGCAGGTTGCGTCCGATGGGCGGCCGGTCCTTGTGTTTCTGGTAGGTCTTCCTCAGCAGCTCCAGATCTCGGCTGTAGCGCTGCAGCAGCAGCAGGTAGTACTGCCTCAGGTCCAAGCGAGCCAGCGGACCCAACTCAAACATGGCCAACAGCTCCAGCAATCTCTGCGTCTGAATCCAGACACATTGTTTCAGTTCTGTGTGTTTGATACGATAAGAAGTCGCTTTCAGTTCTGATTGTGTGAACTCACAGAGACAGGCCGGCTGAACCAGTCGTCCAGCAGAGACCGAAGACACTGGAACACACTCTGAACCTGGAGCTGGAAGTCTGCATAGTCTCTGTCAAACTGAGACACACAGAGCTTCCTCAGGACTGAACCACAACTCGTAACAGCTGGAAGAGCGAGGTAAGCTGAAGCCTCTGCAACCACCGAGTTATTTCTGATCATCATCCAAGACATCATTAGACAGAAACACACGCTGTCTGAACTAAACACACACTGTTGTTGTGTTTGCTGAACACACTGACTTCTCTTAAAGCAAATGGAGTTGAGCGTTTCAGGAAGATCAGACTGGTAGAAAGCCCTGAAAGCCTTTCAAAGACTTGTTCATCGCTCCACAGTAAGAGCATCTGTCCACAAACGGAGGAACTTCTGACTTTCAGGACTGTTCAGTTCAGCTTTGAGTCGGTAACATCCATCAATAAACCTGCACACTGGTTTCCTCTCTGTGTGAGCTTTGGTTCAGCTATGTCTCTATGAGCAGTGTTATAATGTCCACATCTGTGAGTGTGTAAGGGTGTGTGACCTGTGGACGATGTGCCTGCCAGATGTTTGTGAGCGTGCATACTGGTGCACAGAGACACTACAGCGAAGCACATGCTGGATAACATGTGTGACTGCGTGACTACAGTCTGATAAATAGCTGATAAGAACGGTGCTCGTGTTAGGAGACCAGGAGGGAAACGACTGTTCTGACCTCTGATGGAGGCTGTTGTGTTCAAAGGCAGTTAGTAAAAGTTCTCTTTGTTCATCCAGCTGCTCTGTGAGGTCAGAGTGTGATTACTCAGAGTCCAATAAAGACATGAAACGTACCTGTTACTGTGTTATTAGCTGTTATTGGCTCATTCAGCCTCACTGTGAGAGAAGCTTCACAATCATATTCTTCTGATAAAAGCTGTCCCAGTAAAACCAATAAAGTCCTGTTCCTGTCAGGGCCGGGGTCTGGGGAAGCAGGACTCAGGTGTTTTTGTGGTTTTCGCTGTTTTCCACAGGAGAGCCGTGTTTAAGAGTGTGGCTGAGTTCCAGTGGGCGTGGGATCCTTCAGTCTAACTCATCCTAATAATAATTATTGTGAAGACACCTCGCTCGCTGGATGACCTCTGACCTGTGTTTTTGTGTCACCAGGGTTCAGCAGAGTGTTTTTCACGGAGCCACGGTTGGGAGCAGGAGTTTGTTGAAGTTGTGTTTCCACTTGATCACAGACATGTGTGGGATTCAGGAGGAATTGCCACAGAAGTCACAGTGCTGGGATTTAACTGTGTTTTCTCCACTGACTTTAAATGAATCCACTGTCACTCATGAAGTCCTGCATTTTAGCTCCTCCTACAACTCCACAGTCTGCACCGCAGCGTCACAGTTCCTCGTCCTTTTCTTCCATTTTTCTCTGTTTCTGTGATTTTTCCCGTATATAATAAAAGTGATTAATGTGTTTCAAGAATATAGATTTGAAATCACCTCCAGTTTGCGCTGATCCAGGACGTCACAGGTCTTGGACTCAGTTGTGGAGACGATGGTCTGGTAGCGAACACAGATCTTCTCCACGCCCTCCACCTGAAACACACCTGAGCTCAGTTGAATCGTCTCATTTCTGTCACACTGAAATGGAAGAACTGCAAAATAGACTTTTGACACCATTAATAAATAATAAAAGGAGGAAATACGTTTATACAGAATCATTACAAATGTCCATTCATCACTGTAGCTTTGCACTGACTTCAATTCGATCATTTTTATATTATAAACGTCTTATTATCATTATTATTGTGCATTGATGGATATCTGATGGAGTCACTCGTTTCTAATCTGACAATCATCCACCTTCATGCTCTGCAGAGCAGCCAGGCTCTCCAGCGTGGACGCCATGTCGGCCATCTTCTCCAGACGGCGGCAGAAAGAGTCAAACTTCCCGAAGATGTAGTTCTCACTGAAAACACGCACACACGTGTGTAAAGGTTAGCGTGACGCCGCTGACACGCTCTGACTCAGAGTCAGTTACTGATCACCTGAAGTCAAACTGTCTGTTCTCAGGGTTTCCTCTCAGTTTGTCTCTGACGCTGTGGAAGCTTCGCTGATACACAGCATTCAGATTACAGCAGTCAGAGATTCTCTGCAGCAGCACCGGCCTGACACACACACACACACACACACACACACACACACACACACACACACACACAGACACACACACAGACACACACAGACACACACACACGCACACACACACACACACACAGACACACACACACACACACACACACAGACACACACACACACACACACACACACACACAGACACACACACACAGACACACACAGACACACACACACACACGCACGCACACACACAGACACACACACACGCACACACACGCACGCACACAGACACACACACACGCACACACACGCACGCACACACACAGACACACACACAGACACACACACACACACACACACACACACAGACACACACACACAGACACACACAGACACACACACACGCACACACACGCACGCACACACACAGACACACACACAGACACACACACACACACACACACACAGACACACACACACACACACACAGACACACAGACACACACACACACACACACACACACACACAGACACACACAGACACACACACACAGACACACAGACACACACACAGACACACACAGACACAGACACACACACACACACACACACACACACACAGACACACACAGACACACACACACACACACACACACACACACACACAGACACACAGACACACACACAGACACACACAGACACAGACACACACAGACACACACACACACACACACAGACACACACAGACACACACACACACACACACACACACAGACACACACACACACACACACACACACACACACACACACACACACACACGTTGCTGAGTCCATTTGTTAGTCTGAGTCTAAACTCTGTGATGATCTGAAGTTTCAGTCTAACGTCAGTTTCAGGTGTGCTGCGGTACCTGCTGTGCTCCCAGACTCGCCTCACGCCCTGCAGCAGGTAGCTCCTGCAGGTGCTGATCATCTGGTTGGTGACCTTGAGCAGCAGTGAGCTCGTCCTCTCTGAGGTGTTGTAGTACTGGGACACCACGTGGATCATCTTGATGCCGTTCATCAGACTGGGAATGTGCTCCAGCATCCTGGTCTGTGGGGCCGGGAGAAAAGGAAGACGGAGGATGAGAGGCGGTTTGTCCGGTGACTGATACGAGCTTCAGTGTGAGGAACAAACTGCTGACACAGCAGGAACAGACAGCAGCCTCATTACTGACATGTAGACATCAAATAAATGCACATTCAGGCTGAGCTGGAGAATTCTGTATCCACCAAATCTGATCCAGTAACAAGAAAACGGTTTGTCATCAGACCCGATGCAAAAGAAGAAATAATAAAAACCATTAAAAAAGAAGCTGGTGGAGGTGAAACACCCGACTCATCATCACAAACGGACAAATTCACCATCACAGAACATCCAAAAAAGATGAATGAGAGAAATACTGCTGATGAATCAGAGCTGGAACATCTCAGACTGAGCTGTGATCCTGATCAAACCTGTTTGTCTCTTTGATCTTTTTAAACTTTTTTAAAAGTCTGAAACTGAGAAAAGAAAAGAAGTCTTTAGTTTTTAAACAGTCACTTTAATTCTTTCTTCTTCTTCTTAAGTTACAGGCCTTTGTCTCAGCTGTGATTTGTGACTACAGCCTCTCTGTGACGATGTCTTCACTGTTTTCTGTTCCTCACAATCATGAAGGACTCAAACAGACGCTTTTATACAGAAAGACATGAAGAGTGTTTTTCTCACAGGAGTGGATTTTTCCACAGATCCAAAGAACTTGTTGAGGGTGTAAAGATACTTGACGTTGTCCTTCGCCTCGTTGGCCACCACAGTGATGTCTCTGTCCTGGTAAATCAATAAATCGATCAGTGATGACGTCAGCGTCGTCGAGACAACAACTGTGAACTGAACAGGAAATAAACTGCTGACCAGATCTCTCCAGGCACGCAGGCAGCGAGACTGAGCCACCTGCAGGACCCCCAGAGTCCTCCTCACCTGAGAGCCCTTCACCTCCTCCAGCAGACTGACACACACACACACACACACACACACACACACACACACACACACACACACACACACACACACAGTTACAGCTGTTCAAAGGCTGTTTGCTTGTATTCGTGTCAGTGTTGATGTCGTACTTGCACATAAACTCTACATTGGACTCTGATGTGTCGCTCCGTACCTGCCACCTACTGGTCAGCCAGTGTAAGTGCACAAAACATTTCTTCAAACCAAGATGGAAAAATACGTTTAAAAAATCTTTTTTCATCCCTAAAGATGAATAAAAATACTAAAGAAAGAATCCTGATTGATGTCGTCATAATTCATGCATGAAAGGGTTAAAAACTATTAAACAAACAAACAAACACGTGAATATTTTGGAACATTTCGACTTCGAAGAGCAGAAAGAGAAAGAACAGAAAGTTATATTGTGTAAAAGTGGTTTTGTCCTGAAGTCTCAGAGTGGAGACTAAACTGTTGCAGGTCTGAGGAGCTTCTGTCCACAGACGTCAGATCATGTTTGATAAACGGAGTTTAAAGTGAGATCCAGCTGAGAGGACGCGTCTACCTGTTGAAGGTCACCGTGCAGCTCTTCCAGTGCTCCAGCTCGGCCGACGGCCCGGCGTCGTCGGCCTCTTTCCTCATCTGCTCGCTCTCCGTCAGCACCTGCTTGATTTGATTGGTCCACAGGGTCAACGCCTCCTCCAGACGCTCCACCAGCTCACTGTTATTGGCTGAGAGCGAAACACACGAGTTCCTCTGAACACACGTGAACACGGACTCATTATTTCAAAGAAGCCATCATCTCCGGTCAGATGCTTCCTTCAGCTTCCACAGATAAACTGGTTTGATTTACCTGAGAGCTGATTTTTAAAGCTTTAAACGATGTTTCCTGTATTTCCAACAGTCTTATTGTTTGTGTGAGATGTGAACAGCTTGAGCTTCATACCTGCTGCTCTGTAGTCTGCAGGGCTGCTCAGCTGGCTGATGGCGTCAGGAAGCTCCACGTGCTGCAGCTGGAACTTTCTCTCCATGTTCAGTCGGGCTGAGCTCAGATTACTGACGAACTGATCCACCGAGGACAGGAAGGACCGGACGTGTGGACACGAGGCGCCGTCCTGCACAGAGCCCCACGACTGGGCACAGGGTCAAAGGTCAGCAATAACAACAAAGGTTAATGTGTTTCCTGTTTCACCTTTTACCTTATTCACAGCCAAAAGCATCAGGAGGAGCACTGCACACAAATAAGACTTTTCATGGATCATTATGTAACAGCTGCCCTACAGTCAAACCCCACAAAGAGAAACCAGCAGCTACAGATAAGCCCAAGGTGTGGCCTCCAGTAACACTGTGAGGAACCTTGGAGTCATGTTTGACCAGGACATGTCCTTCAACGCACATATTAAACGAATATGTAAGACTGCTTTCTTCCATTTGTGCAACATCTCTAAAGTTACGTAACCCGGGTTAAAAAGATGCATAAATAGTAAAATAAGAGTGAAGTCTTAGAATATAAATATCAAAGAGTAAAGTTCATTTATTTACATTTTCTTGTTTATTAAAAAGATCAAAGTTCATGTCAACTGATTAAAAACATGTTTGCATTGTTTAAAATAAGTTATCTTTGTTTTATTGTGAATTGCTTGTGAGAACTGTAATCTCCTACGGGGATATGGTCTGTGAAGGTAACACAGGGTGGAGAAGGAAAAAGAGAGCGCGAGGAGAGAGGGCGGTGGCGCGTGAGTTACACGGAGCATCCGGAGAAGTTAGCTTGTTTTTATCTACTAGTAGTAAGTGTGTTGTGACTTTTCGGACAGATAAGTCACAGTGTCGGTAAGCTAGTGACACAACACGTAAAGTTTCAGCGTGAGTCTGGACTGTGTGCTTTGTTTCTTGCTGCCGTGCACGCATTGAGTTAAAGTGAGGCTAACCCAGCCGTTCGCTAATAAGGACTACTGTAGGCTGCTGTTTAGCTAAAGTTGTGGAGCCTAACAGGCTGCAGAGGATCGTTAGCGAACTGGATAACGACGGACACACCCCAGATAGTCACTCAGAGTACCTCTGGCAACGTGGGAAGCTAAAACAGGTAGCTTGTGGAGCAGGTGGAGATCACGGACTTTCCTCATCTTTGTGCTGCTGCATTCAGAGCGGAGTGTTTCTGAAGGAGCTGAAGACAACCTGTTGCCTGGATTAATCTGGTAGGAATTGCACGTTTCACAAGGTACTGAGTTTATTTATTTATGTTTTGCTCGTTGAGTGAAGAACTTCCGGTTGGGAGATCTTTTGGATTTACACTGGAGCAATACAGGCCTGCAACGTAGGGTTTATCTCTGCCGGCTTTAGGTTTAGTTTGGGACTATAATTGTTTTATCACTGGTGGTTTACACTGTATATGTGGAGATCCTGTGTACAGTGGGTAAATTGCTGTGTGCGTTTTTTGGTTTTATTAGTTTGTTTTCATTGTTTGGTAAATTAAAGGAGGGTTGCAAGGCTCTACTTTACATGGTGTATGACATGATTTACTGCACTATAGACACTAGTGTTCATTTCTGCGTGTAGTGCTACTGTTAAGGAATAAGCTTCATTGATCCCAGAAACAAGAGATTAATTTAAAAAATATCGTACGAGAGTACACTAGGAAAAGAACCCAAAGCCCATTTATTTAATGGTATTGAGTAAATGAGGGCTACAGTTAGAAATATCCTGTCTCAGAGTGACGCTGAAAAACTAGTTCATGCATTTATTACTTCCAGGCTGGACGACTGTAATTCATTATTATCAGGAAGTCCTAAAAACTCGCTGAAAAGCCTTCAGCTGATCCAAAATGCTGCAGCAAGAGTCCTGACAGGGACTAGAAACAGCAGATTTCTCCTACACTAGCTTCTCTTCACAGGATTGACCCCTCATGGCTGCCCCTCCCTCCCCTTTCTTTGCTTTCAGTCTCTTCCTGTTTAAAGAGAGTTCTTCCTTCCAACCATCAACAAAGTCTTCATATATGGCGTCATGTGATCACTGGAAGCTTAAAACATCTCCCTTCTTGTGCTCAGTGAAAGCCTGAATGGATGGAGGTGTTTTACCTGCTGCGACCTGAGAGCAGGTAGCATGATGTGAGTCAGCAGAGTTTCCAGACTGTTCAGGACGCCGCCGGTGCCGCTGCAGTCCAACACGCCAAAGTTCACTTCCTGGAAACATCAGGTTGCACCAGAAGATTAGAATGATTGGCTGCATCCACGTCACAGTCAACCAATGAGGTCTGTGCAGTTTGTTAAAGTTGCAGGTGAGGAGGTGACCCAGACCAGTTACTGACCTGCTGCACGTTAGCGGTGGTTATGGCCTTCTCAGTGGTTCTCAGGAAGAACAGACATTTCCCCAGTAAAGGCTGGAAACACAGAACGTGATGGAGTTCAGGTTCCTTTAACGTGACGCAGACAGAGCACTTCCTCTGCACTCTGTCACCAGAGTTCACCATGCAAAGGAAAACCTTTCATGGGCTTTAAAGACGGGGAGAGCTCTGCAGGCTGCTCGTTACCAGTGATGGGAGTAATGGCGCTACTTTTTTCAGTAACGAGTAATCTAATTACTACTCCTATCGCTACAACACCGTTACAGTTACTAACAAGAAAATATGGTCTGTTACTATGTTTCAGCAAACAGACGGTTGAAGCTGTGTTCAGCTTACAGCAGCTTATATCAGCTGCAGGAAGTAGCTGTAAGTAATCTGGGCGCTGCAGCTTTAAGCAGCTGTGCGCTCCTGCAGACAGACCATCACTTTTTGGCACAACAGCTGGAGCTCAGGGGGCAAAACAATGGCACGAGTGCTGCTGTTTGGCTGAGGAAGAATAAAGGAGTCGTGGTCAATCACATGACCACTTACAGACAAAGCAACAAGGTGACATATACCAGTTTATAAACTGTGTTGATGGGCCAGTGAAACCAGAGTCATGATAAACAATATAAACGTGTTTGTTCCTCAATAGTTTCATGTTGACTGTCTGAGGACAGCAGCGAGACCTCTCTGCTTATGAGCTGCTGTCAGACCTGCAGCTATCAGGCTGTCATCTTCTCCTTTATACTGGACACAAATGATTATTTTGGAGTCGCACAAATAATTTGTGGCGTCTTATTGAAGAACAGCTGATTGTTCTGGAAATAGTTTAATGGTTATTAAAAAAAAGGTAAATGGCTGCAAATAACTTTGTTGTTTGCAAAACTTGTGCATAATTTTCACATTTATATTTAAAGTTATGAAAATGATTCGTTCAACATGTTCGTGGTTGTTACAGTAAAAATAACTTTTTATGTTTTCTGTCTGATTTTAGATCAGTTGTGTTAACACAGTTTGTCAAAATGAAAACATACGTGTAGATTCAGACACGTGAGGTTGTGCTGAAAACAATGAGACCCAACAAGGCAAAGTAAATAGTTTTTAAAGGTAAATGTGGAGGAAACATCAGCAGCTGTCACGGCTGGGGCAGCAGTCGTGCGGTGGAATGAACGAGGACCCGAGATGCAGACGGCGGTGGAGATGCGAGTGGAGATTTATTTACAGTGACAATAACAAAGGTGAGG
This sequence comes from Rhamphochromis longiceps, assembly GCF_057381845.1. Classification (NCBI taxonomy): domain Eukaryota; kingdom Metazoa; phylum Chordata; class Actinopteri; order Cichliformes; family Cichlidae; genus Rhamphochromis; species Rhamphochromis longiceps. The sequence goes on from NC_140565.1 coordinate 36,064,014, forward strand.
AAAGAAGCGAACATCAAGCTAAACTGGGACAAACTAACAGACAAAGCAGGAAACATGAGGGCAGCAGGGAAACACAGAGATGACACGAAGAAGGCAGAGAGACGTGGAGACACACAGAGTCATGCAGACACACACTATAAATACACAGCAGGTAATGAGGGGATGACACACAGGAGGGGAGCACAGCTGAACCACAAGACGACACACAAACCTTCAAAGTAAAACAGGAAACACACAGACTGTTTTACAACACAAGGACAGGAACAGAGCACAGAGGACAGACACAGGCAGGGCTGAGAAAACACGAAGCACTAAACATAAGAACCAAACCCTAAGAACAAACACAAACTCAGAATAAACAGCAAACACAAGATGAAACCAAAAGGAAACACAAAACGCTGCGACCCAGGACGCTGACAAAAGGAGTTCACGATGGCCGATTATACCCTGGAGCCCAGAGGCTACTTTTAAAGTAACACAATAGTTACTTTTCAAGTAATTAATTACATCTACAACCTTGTAGCTCAGTTACTAAGTTACTTTTTTGAAGAAGTAATTAGTAACTATAATTAATGACTTAATGAATGTTTAATGACTGTTTGAAAGTAACTGGCCCAACACTGGATATGAGCGAGTTTCCCAGCTGATGCAAACTGGGAAGCTTCTCCTGTTTGAAGTGGATCTATTCAGCTTTTGTTTCCTGATCATTTGAAGCATCAACAACGTTTCTAAAAACAAGCAGCAGTTTGTCATCATTCATAAACTCTGACGTCACAGGAGTGTTTTTATTCCTGTGCCATGTTTGAAAGTTTCTGCATATCAGAGCTGCCAACACGGCACCGACTCAGGCTGGAACTGACTTTAAATGCTTCATCATTCATGATCCTGTTAGAACCACATCCAGGGGAAGTGTTATTAGCATGTAGCCTTTAGCTCATGTTGCTGCTCCTCCATGTTTGTAGTCCTTTTTTCTGTGAATAAGTGTTTGTGGAGCTCCTCAGACTTCGGCCTCTCGACCTCCTGATGTTCAGCCTGCAGCTGTCAGTCATCCAGTGTTTGCTCAAAGACTTTAATCACCTCGTTAACCAAACAAAGCAGCACAGTTTGATCCATGGAAACACAAACACGCTCAGGCTCATCATCTCTGAACAGGACAATGATGAATCGTAGGCTCGGGATTGTTTGGAGCTTAAAGAGAAATCCGATACATCAGAACACAAAAACCCCGAGAGGTGGATCAATGTGACGTCACACAGCTCTGAGTCCTCGAGTCTGATCCAGGCTCGTGCTTTAAGACATGTTTCTGTGTAACAGCTCAGGTGTGTTCAGGACATTTGATTGGAAGAAGCCGTCTGTGGATAAATCCTGCTCTCCACCTCAGCTGTCAGGTTTACCCAGAGAACGGCCGTCCTGACTTCCAGCAGCCCCACAGTCCTCGTTTCTAATAAACTGGCATCACTGAAACGAACTGTCTGCCTCGCTGTTCAATAATCTGCTCTTTGCCAATTTCCCAGCAGAACCTTCCACTCATATCAGCATTTTTCTGTGATTCTCACATTAACGAAGCATAAAAAGCTGAAGCCAACCTCAGAGTTCCCCGTAGTGAGGAAGAGTTTCCTCTGAGCCACAGCTGAGTTTGATGCGTCCACAAAGGAAGACTGATGGGAGGACAGACTCTGGGAGAAAGGCAGATATTAAAAGATATGAATACAAAGTACGGTGCAACAAACAGGACAGCAGATTATGAAGAGCGGTTAGACCTTCATGTGTCCGTCATTGAAATGTGGTCAAAGTTACCTGTTTGACATCCTGATAGAAGAAAATCAGCTTCTTGGATCCGTTTGCAGCAAAGAATTCATGGATCAGACTGAACTGGAAGAATCAGACATTAATGACTCAAAGGTTCAACTCTGAGGAAGGATCACGTCTCTGAACTTACTCTGTCATCAGAGACGATGGCGTCTTCCACCGCCGCCTCCTCCAGGCTGCCGGCGTCTGCCAGCCTGCTCATCAGGTATTTATGTCGGGCATCCAGAGCTGCCCGCCGTTCCTCCTTCACGGCTCTCGCCTGTTTGGCTACTTCTCTCCTCGCCTCATTGGACAGCAGCATCGTCCTTTTACCAGACACCTGGAGAAACATCAGCTCAGTCTACAGACGCAGAGACCAGTGAGAGCTTGGCCCAAACATCTGCAGGTTTCTGAGGACCACGTTTGACCCTGACTGGAGCATCGATTCTGAGTGCGACGGCCTAAACTGAGCTCCTGCCCCCCCTCCACTGAGACGTTCTCCTGTGATGTGTCATGGGGGGAAGTGTTCCTCACGGTTGGACTCGTGAGAAGTTCAGTCAGTTTATTCAAACTTTAAAACATTTTCAGTGTCTGGATTTCAGCAGAAACAAATGTGAACACAGCACTTTCTGATTGAGTATAAAGGATGAAAGAGTCAGTGATTAGTAACATTGTTGCTGACTGATGCTGTTGTAGAGCTGTCTTTGGATCCTCACCTTCCTGGAAGCCTTCCCTGGATCGCTCAGATATCATTAACTTGTTTGTGTTCAGTAGGATCAGGTGTTGTGGATGCAGGTCGTAGCTGTGTGAGGCCTGTACAGTCAGCACTGTGTGAGCGCTGTGTAACGTTAGCTTAGACTTCTTTCTGTTGTTATCATCCTTCAGGTTAATGTTGTTTTCATTATGCATCACAGGAAGTGTGGGTGGCTGTTAGCCTCACAGCTCATGGAGAGTTGCTGCTGCTCTGCCTCCTTGTTGATGTTTCTGCTCTTTGTGTTACTTTGTGTTACTTTGTGTTACTTTGTGTCGTGGCTGAAACAAAGTGAGTCCATGTTACTAACTGTAGTCGTCTCTCTGTCTCATGCACAGCTGAATGAAAGTATTTTTATACTTTGTGTAATCTGTTGGGTCTTTGAGCCCTTTTTAAACAGCATATGAGCCATATGTATGTGTGTATATGAAAGGTTGTTTGTAATACATCAAATTGTTGCTTATTCTAGAGCTGCTGCTGTGCCTGATTGGTCGACTCGCTCTAAACTGAAGGTTGACTTGATTCTTTTGGTTTTTTACATTTTGTCAATAAACCAACTTCTTTCTGATCTGAACGGCGTCTCTGACGTGTCACAGGCCTGTCAGCTTTCTTGGTGATTGGTATAGGTTTGAGCTTCATGCTCTGGCTGTTGTTGGGTTTTCCTCTTTCACATTAAAGCTTTTGTCCTACATTTGCTCTAAAGTCTAATTCAGTAGTTCCCAAACTACCGTACGCGTACCCTCGGGGGTACGCAAGTGGCTGTAGGGGGTACGCGTGGGTTGGGGTTGGAGTGGGGATCAAAAGTTTTAAAAGCCGAAATTTGCGCTAATGCAGTTTTTTTTTTGCCTGTCAAATACATGACTATATACCACCCTCTGGTGTTCAGCAAAAAAAATAGCTCTGACAAAATACATGGGCGTGATTTGCCCAAATGACTGACACCTAACAGTTGAAGTTGCCTCCAAGCATTCAGTGCAGCGCGAAAATGGACAAGTGGTTAACAAGAAAAAAAGGCCCTACCACAGAGACACCGGCCACAACAACCAATAAGCTCATATCTGAAGATGCATTTTCCAGTGACCGCACAGGTGATTGTTCAACAACAATGTGTTCGTCAGATTTGGATGCTAGCAGTGCTAGCAGGGATGTATCTGTGGTTACTAGCCAAGTGGCTAGCATAGCTGGAGCCAGCCATGTGGAAAGTGATGAAGTGTCTGATGCGGAGCGTCAAAGTGGGAGAAAGCATGACAGCACGGACTGTAACACAACCTCATCAAAGAAGCGCAAATATGATGACAATTATATTTCGCTGGGGTTTACGTGTATAAATATTGGTGGATTTCCCCGGCCACAGTGTGTTATTTGTGCAAAAGTATTGTCTCAGAACTCAATGAAACCTTCACTTTTGCGCAGACATTTAGAGACAAATCATCCCCATTTGAAAAATAAACCAAGGGAATATTTTGAGCGACAGCTAAAATCACTTTCAACAAGTAAAACCTGCATTCAGGTGCCAGATCTTATGAATAAAAACAGACTACAAGCATCTTACATGGTCAGTTACAGAGTGGCTAAAAACAACAAACCCCACACTATTGTGGAGGACCTCATTCTCCCTGCTGCTTTAGATATGGTAGGGACAATGTTGGGGGAAAAGGCAAAAAAGACGATACAGTCCATTCCATCATCAAACAATACTGTCTTACGGCGCATCAATGCAATGTCAGAAAATGTTTTACAGCAGCTACTTCTGCGCATACGCCACAGTGAATGTTATGCAATACAGCTAGATGAGTCCACGGATGTGGCTGGCCTGGCGCATCTTCTCGTATATGTGCGCTACATTCATGAAGGAACCATCAAGGAGGACATGCTGTTCTGTAAACCGCTGGAACAAAGGACAACTGCCGCAGATATTTTTCAAAAGCTGGACACATTCATGAACACACATGGACTCGTGTGGGACAGATGTGTTGGCATCTGTACTGATGGCGCACGGGCCATGACTGGGAGACACGGAGGTGTGGTTTCGCGTGTGCAAGCAGTCGCGCCAGATGCCTCCTGGGTACACTGCAGCATCCACCGAGAGGCTCTTGCTGCAAAGGGAATACCTGTCCGTTTGAAACATGTTTTGGACACGAGTGTAAAAATGGTTAACTTTGTGAAAGCCAGGCCGCTGAACTCCCGCTTATTTGCTGCGTTGTGCAATGAGATGGGCAGCGAGCATGAGACATTATTACTCCACACAGAGGTTCGCTGGCTATCTAGAGGGAAAGTGCTGACCCGTTTCTTTGAGTTGAGGGATGAACTTAAAGTTTTCTTCAGTAACCATCCCTTTGAGCTGTCTGAACATTTGCATGATGAAGAGTACCTTACCTGCCTGGCTTATCTGTGTGATATATTTTCTCGTCTGAACGAGCTCAATCTCGGATTACAAGGCGTTTCTGCAACTATATTCAATGTTCAAGATAAAGTTGAGGCCATGATAAAGAAGTTAAACCTTTGGAAGAACTGCTTGGATACAAACAACACTGAAGTCTTTCCTGTGCTGCATGATTTTCTGTGCTCTAATGATCTCACACTATCTAAAAGTGTAAAGCGCGAATGTAACGTGCACCTTGAGGAGCTGGCGGTGCAGTTACGCCGATACTTCCCAGAGACGGACGGCTCAAATGATTGGATACGTCACCCGTTCACCGCCGTGCCTACTTCGTTATCACCGTCTGACCAGGAGAGCCTAATTGAAATCGCCACAGATGGATCTCTAAAAGTTGAACACGCTCAAAAGAACCTGGCGGATTTCTGGATAGGGCTGCGCACTGAACAGCCCGCGCTGGCTAAGCGCGCTGTCAAGACTCTGATGCCTTTCGCCACCACATACTTATGCGAAAAGGGATTTTCTGCTTTAACAAACATGAAAACAAAATACAGAGCAAGACTTTGTGTGGAAAACGATTTAAGACTCAGCCTTTCCCAAATTGAGCCAAACATTGAAGAGCTGTGTGCCTCTGCTCAAGCACATCCATCACATTAAATAAAGTTCTGTTTAATGAAAGTTCATGGCCTTTATGCTCTCGACAAAAAAGTGAATTCTAATAAATCCTTTGATACACTGCTAGTATTAAGTAGTAAAGTTTGTTATTAAAACTCTGTCATTACTAAAAAATATTGATAAATTCATTTGGTGGTGAGAAATAATCGACTGTGCAGTATTTATCTTTATGCATGCGATATTGCAATGTATTTATAGACACTAATTAAGAGTCGTTCGTAGTAGGGGGTATGCGGCTGAGGGTGACATGTCTCAAGGGGTACGTGGCTGGAAAAAGTTTGGGAAGCACTGGTCTAATTCTAATCCCAGCACTGTGTCTGGGTGTGTGATGGTTGTTTCCTGCTCTTTCTCATGAAACAGTCACAACATTCTCAGTCCAACTTTCACTCTTTGCTGCGTTTGCTGCAGCTGCAGTGAACATGGTGCCGTTTGCCTTTAAGAAAGTTGTGCACAAAGGCTTTTTCTCTAGCAGACAGCTGTGTGGCTAAAAGTCAGATCATTTTTTACCACCTCAGCCACGCTGGACTGAAACAAGAGTGAAACTAGGAAGAATCAGAGTTTGTCCAGTGACTGCACTGATTGTCTTCATATTCACAAACTGATTCTAAGTAGTTGCATCAGCCAGCTAATCACCCGGACACTGAGCGTCCAACACGCTCCCTGAAGGAAACGATTACATCCTCCAAACAATCACAATCTGTCTCTGAACGACTGCAATTATTCTCTGATTTGTGAATAACTGGAATTTATCAATGCAGACACGTTGCCAACATGATGAAGTCAGTCTGAGTCGCATCTCTTTGGCTAACTTAACTCAAGTGGTTGCCGACTATTCTGGTTCTATTCCCATATAACAGCAGGGTTGCTGAGCACCTCTGTCACTCTGCACTTATGTTCCCAGTTCTCTTTTGTGGAGGAATTTTCCAGGAATTCCTGGGACCAGCTTTCCATGAGAGACCCGATCAGGAGCGCCTGTCCTGGACACTCCCAGCATCACAGGGACTCACAAACCCGTCCACCACAGTGAGAAGACTGATGGTCACAGGCCCACATGTAGCTTTAGATCACACGTGTGCACTTCCTGTGGTCACTGCTGTAACTCTAGACTCACCGAGGGGCCAGTGGTTGGTGAGGCAGCAGCAGCTGAAGTCATGTGACTAATGGCTCTCAGGTTCTGTCCTCCTATTGGCCGGTGTCCTTCACCTGTCACACCTGGTCCAGAAAGAGTGAGAATGTTCAGAGCTTTAATGGAAAAGAATATTATTCCATATAAAAGGCCTGTAACAAGTATTGTAGAGTTAATCAGGATGAAGTCCATCATGAACACTTCAGAGTGCTTCAGACAGTCGGTGGTTTCATCCACATATCAAAGCATCCTGAGGAACGACAGTGAACCCGAGTTCCCCTCATTACATTCATGTGTGTGACTGTGAGGAAAAGGTGATTGTATGAACGTGTGTGAGCGAGTGAATGAGGCTTGTATCAGAGTGGAGATAATGTCAGCGGCACAAGCTGGACGCTGCAGGTGTCACATGTGAATCTGTGCATCAGTGTCTGCACCTTTGTGGAGGTGAAGCTCAGGAGGTTTGGATTTGTTCAAAGCTCTGTCTGCTCCATCTTTCTTTCCCTCAGGCCTCTCCAGATCAGGAAGGAGGTCCTGTTCTCCTTCTCCCTCCTGGACTTCTGGATCCAGGGAAGGATCAAAGTCTCTCAGCCCAGCATCAGAGCTTCTGGCTGGGGGAGGACTGGAAGTTTCAGCTGGAGGCTGAGAGCCTGGATCTGCCATCTGAGTCACAATTCAAATATTCTCAGTAATCTCATTTTTAAAGCTCATTCATTTGGACCGAGTGTGGGACAGGAGCACATCTGTACTGCTTCAGCTGGACCTCTAACAGCACTTTGTAAATGTTGGACTGTTTGATCTTTCAGCTGCTTCATGAAGCTGCAGATCTTTTCATTGGGTAACAGTTCTGACTGCAGCATGCGCTGCTCTTAAACCTGCAGCTATAGTTGTGCATTAATAACCGTCACAGATGTCCAGGTTACCCCTGCTGTGCGCTCTGATGCACATGTGCTGAACTCCTTTATTCACACAGCCACGTGTTTCTCACCTGCTACCAATGAAAGCTGCTAGTTTTTAAATAAGAAGAGATTTTACACAAAGCTTTTTCTCCTTTTTAATGTTTAATATAAACATTTCATTTCAATAATTTCCTTTTTTGACTGATGGTATCATCTTTCTGTGAAACTGTGCTGCCATCATCTATCCATAAGACCACAGATAAAGATAAATGTGGTGTTAATAAAGCTCCCAAATAAAAACAAGACTCAGTAATAATAATGAGACGATGTTTCATCAGATCAGAAACCAGCAGGGTTATAAGACCTGTGCTGACTCACCTGTGTGCGTCTGTCTGAGGACGAGTCTCTGATACTCTGGGACCAACCAGTGAAGTCAGACTAACAGTGGAAACAGGAAGTGAATGAAAGTTTGACTGTCTCCATGGTAACCCAGGCTGGGGGATTGTGTGTGTTTCTTAGTAACTCTGCAACCAAACACACAACAAAGCTGCCTCCTCTGTGGGTGTTAAGTCATTTATTTCAGCCACTGAAGTCATTTACAATGATGTCGAAGATTCAAAAAGACATAAAAATACACAGTATATATATTTATATATATGTATACAAATAAAATACTGAAAAAGGTCAAACAACAACATTTTTAAGTTATCTAAGTGACTTACAGTGGGGCAAAAAAGTATTTAGTCAGCCACCGATTGTGCAAGTTCCCCCACCTAAAATGATGACAGAGGTCAGTAATTTGCACCAGAGGTACACTTCAACTGTGAGAGACAGAATGTGAAAAAAAAATCCATGAATCCACATGGTAGGATTTGTAAAGAATTTATTGGTAAATCAGGGTGGAAAATAAGTATTTGGTCAATAACAAAAATACAACTCAATACTTTGTAACATAACCTTTGTTGGCAATAACAGAGGTCAAACGTTTACTATAGGTCTTTACCAGGTTTGCACACACAGTAGCTGGTATTTTGGCCCATTCCTCCATGCAGATCTTCTCGAGAGCAGTGATGTTTTGGGGCTGTCGCCGAGCAACACGGACTTTCAACTCCCGCCACAGATTTTCTATGGGGTTGAGGTCTGGAGACTGGCTAGGCCACTCCAGGACTTTCAAATGCTTCTTACGGAGCCACTCCTTTGTTGCCCGGGCGGTGTGTTTTGGATCATTGTCATGTTGGAAGACCCAGCCTCGTTTCATCTTCAAAGTTCTCACTGATGGAAGGAGGTTTTGGCTCAAAATCTCACGATACATGGCCCCATTCATTCTGTCCTTAACACGGATCAGTCGTCCTGTCCCCTTGGCAGAAAAACAGCCCCATAGCATGATGTTTCCACCCCCATGCTTCACAGTAGGTATGGTGTTCTTGGGATGCAACTCAGTATTCTTCTTCCTCCAAACACGACGAGTTGAGTTTATACCAAAAAGTTCTACTTTGGTTTCATCTGACCACATGACATTCTCCCAATCCTCTGCTGTATCATCCATGTGCTCTCTGGCAAACTTCAGACGGGCCTGGACATGCACTGGCTTCAGCAGCGGAACACGTCTGACAGTGCGGGATTTGATTCCCTGCCGTTGTAGTGTGTTACTGATGGTGACCTTTGTTACTTTGGTCCCAGCTCTCTGCAGGTCATTCACCAGGTCCCCCCGTGTGGTTCTGGGATCTTTGCTCACCGTTCTCATGATCATTTTGACCCCACGGGATGAGATCTTGCGTGGAGCCCCAGATCGAGGGAGATTATCAGTGGTCTTGTATGTCTTCCATTTTCTGATGATTGCTCCCACAGTTGATTTTTTTCACACCAAGCTGCTTGCCTATTGTAGATTCACTCTTCCCAGTCTGGTGCAGGTCTACAATACTTTTCCTGGTGTCCTTCGAAAGCTCTTTGGTCTTGGCCATGGCGGAGTTTGGAGTCTGACTGTTTGAGGCTGTGGACAGGTGTCTTTTATACAGATGATGAGTTCAAACAGGTGCCATTCATACAGGTAACGAGTGGGGGACAGAAAAGCTTCTTACAGAAGACGTTACAGGTCTGTGAGAGCCAGAGATTTTCCTTGTTTGAGGTGACCAAATACTTATTTTCCACCCTAATTTACGAATAAATTCTTTACAAATCCTACCATGTGGATTCATGGATTTTTTTTTCACATTCTGTCTCTCACAGTTGAAGTGTACCTCTGGTGCAAATTACTGACCTCTGTCATCATTTTAAGTGGGGGAACTTGCACAATCGGTGGCTGACTAAATACTTTTTTGCCCCACTGTATATGGTTGTTGAAGAAGGCGTATTAAAGAACCACCGTGGATTATCGATACCAGCGTGGGTGTGTGTTCTTCTGACTAGCGTGCTAGGTGTTTTGCCGCCTCCTCTCCACCACGCAACACAACCCAACGTTACAACGTCTCCAAAAACGTCGGAGCACTTTTGCAAATGTGTGATGTCTTGACAAACCGAGCAGATATTTGAAGTTTACACTCCTACATTCTCAAACAGGAGCCCCAGCAGAGATGGATGGCTGGCGCGGCTCTCCGGAGCCCCCAGTCGGAGCAGATGCAGGGCCAGCAGGTGTGGAGACCCCTGGCTGAGGCAGCTGAAGCTGTGGGTGGCTGTCAGCCAGCTCAGGATGCCTTTTGGGCTGCAGCAGCATAAAATCCTCAGCAGGCTGGGTAAGCTTGCGTGAGCTCTCTGTGGAGGCTGTTGCAGCTGACTCACCCGAGCGGTGCAAACTTAGTTACCTTCAAGGCTCCAGAGTCAGCTGAGGTCAGCAGCTCAGCCTCTGGGGAGGTTACAATCCCTGGAACAGCCAGGTCTCTACAACCAGAAACAGTCTTTGCATGTGCAGCTTCAGAACCAGACTTGAAGTTCCAGTTAGTGTCCGATGTCCCAGAAACACTCAGGTGCTCACTGAGCAATCTCCTGAGGCCAACACTCAGAAAGTCAAACAGTCTTTGAGCCTTTGTGGGAACATTTATCGTCTGTGCTGGAAAGGTGGGAACATCTGGGAGATGCAGCCTTAACACACTGGGTTTCACAAGTCCTTGGAGGCAGCTCACTAAACTCAGGGATGCAGACAAAATCAGCACTTGCAGGAACACAATGTGTCCTCTCACAATGAGCTTGGAAGCAGAAACTGAGTTTTCCTCACTGACTGTTTTAGACAGTATTGTGGGAGCAACACAAACAGCAGCTTCAGCTGGAAACACACAGTTTAGTGTCTTTGCTGCTCGCTTTAAGTCACAATAAACAGAAAACTCATTGTGTCTCGTGTCAGAATCAAATCACTCATATACAGGAAAGGAAGAGGCGGAGCTTATTTGCTGCAGGGAGAGGTTAGCAGTCTGTGTCTTTCTTATTTCTGACTCCTACAGAGCTGAAAAACACAGGCTGTTATTGGCTGGCTGACACTGGGATTAATGTCCTTGAAGCCAGCAGTCTTTAATGTCCAGCTTCAGAACGGGCAGGTGAAAAACAGTCCTTTATGTCCTCTGATGTTCAATAAACTGTCCTGATTACTGAGGGAGCAGAGAAAGTGTCTCCATCACTCTCCACAGCTGGATGCTCTGAAATCCTGGAATCCAGCTGTGGAGAGGAGCGCCGGCGGCGTGGACGCAGTTTAGTAATCAGGGAACGGGAGACAGGAGGGAGACACAGCTGGGACCAATTACACACACGAGACAGGAAACAGTAACACAGGACTGTCAAAGTAAAACAGGAAATACAGAGTCCAAAGTAAGGAGACGTGGGACACAGTGAAGACACACAAACCAGAACTATAATCACAAAACTCAGACATAAAGAGTGAATCAGCTGATTCAGTGTTTGTGACAAAAACATGGATCCTGCTTAATAAGTTGTGTTTGTTGGTTTCTGTATTATTTTGTGTATCGCTCTTATGAGCTGTTGTTTTTTCACTGAAATATTATTTAATTGTTTTAAGCTTTTTGTTGACTTTGAAGTGCTTAAGTTGATATTTTTGAACATTTAATTTGTTCGATTATTGTCGAGTGGATAAAACTGTCAAACACAGCTGCTTCCAGCATGGCCGGAGGAGAGGTGGCCGAGCAGACGCACAACACACACAGCTCACAGGTTTGCATTTCTAGATGTTGCAGAAATTGACAGTAAAGAACTCAGAGATCCAGCGCTGTCTCCTGCCCCTGATTTATACACCACAACACAACGACAGGCGTAACTCACACAAACGGGCAACATGAGGCTCAGATGCTTTGGACATGTTCACATATACTGGACACAGAATGATGAAGATGGAGCTGCAGGAAGGAGGAAAAGAGGGAAACACAGAAAAGATTCACAGATGTGGTGAAAAAGGACACGACAGGTTCTGTTTGTTAGTTTGGTTTTTCTTTATTTGGTAAAGACTCAGAAATAAAGAGAAGATCACATGTTTGAATATCATATTAATGTTCTGTAATTACAACAAGTCTTTCCAGAGTGAGACAGAGACTGTGCAGAGACTGTAGAAGGACAGAGCAGCAGCAGAGCAGTCCAGATACACTGATGATCCTGTCAGATCTTCCTGACAGGAAGACCAGGTCTTCCTTGGTCTCTTGTGTTCTGGGGGCCTCTGGATGTCTGGAGTTTTGATCTCCTCCACACCTGCTTCATGCCCTGGAGGACGGGGCTGTGCCCCCCCCCCCCCCCCCCCCCCCCACCCTCTAGCAGATCATTACATGAAGGAACCTTTTAAAAAACAAAAAACAAGCGTGTCCATGCTCACAGGTGTACACGCGGGTGATCACACCCACAAACTACACCCTTTTTGGCTCCTACCTCAAAGCACACTGTGTTCTGTTGATCTTATGTGCTGCACAATAATGTTTAACATTTAGTATTTACTGTCATATTCCCATATATCATTGTGATGCTGTTTATTCTATTACTCTTGTTCTCTTCTGCTTGTTTTCTTTTTTCTTTCTCAGCAGGTGATCCAGGTGATTGATATATGCATTTTTTTTTCTCTGCCTGTTCTGTTGGTTTTTGTCTTTTGCCCTTCTCCCCCGTCCCTCTTCTCAGCTCTTTCTCTTTCCCTCTTTCTTTCTCCCCTTCTTTCCCCCAGTCAAGTCTGTCCCGTATTCAGTAAGTGAAAATAAAATAAACAATAAAAGGTGAATCAAATGGACCATTACGGCAAGGCTGGGATGGTCAGTTTGGTAAAGTAAATCCGTTGGGCATCTTTCTTTGCCTTTAGACAACAATTCTGATGCAAAAGAGCCAAACGGGACAGGCAAAAAAAAAAAAGAAAAAAAAAAAAGATGATCCTGTCAGATCCAGAGGGACACACAGGGATGATGCTGGACTCTACATTGTGTCTGACAGTGGAGCTGTTCTCAGAGCAGTTCACTCTGCAGCACTGACAGTCCTGACCACCTGCAGAGAGAAGGAGGAAGAGCAGAGGAGATAAACGAGTGTTTCCAGAGACTCTTCATCAGCTGTCAGTCAGTGATGCAGCACATCCAGTATAAAGAGCAGCAGGGACGTCAGTGCTGGGACTGTACTAGGACTCATTGTTGCTTCACTTTCTCTAATCTTTGGATTTTTATTGAAGTTGCTGAAGATGTTTTTCCCTCCTAGTCTGAGTTTGGACTTTCATTCATTAGAAGAACCTTGGTGTGTCCACTCTGAGCTCTGTAGGAACCCCAACAACAAGCCCAACAATCCAGATGGACGGTTCCAGCTGTTAACTGGAGGAACTCCATCCAAACATCTGCTCTCACTAAACTCTTCCTCACCTACAGACTGTGATCTTCACTGCTTTAAACTTAAAGAATGCAGTCATTGGTCTGCGTGCTGCTTTGTTCAGAGAGCTGATTGGCTGTTGACAGTGTTTGATCAGAGCGTGTCAGCCGTTACTATGGTGACCATAAAGGTGAGAAACAGGAAGTGTTTGTGTCCAATCCTGAAGCCTGTCACCGTTCTCCTCTCACAGCTTCACTGAGAAGCTGCAGCTTTACAGGAAACACTGCATCTTTGTTTCATACTGACTGTGTTTAGTACAATACTGCTGACAGCACCACCCACTCACTCCATCACTCTACTCACCACAGAGTCTCCAGTCTGTAGTCTGGACTCTGCTGAAGATCAGACAGCTGCTTCACATCTGGATCCTTCAGGTTGTTCCAGCTCAGCTCCAGCTGTCTCAGATGGGAGGGGTTGGACTTCAGTGCTGCTGCCAGATAATCACAGCTGATCTTTGACAAACCACATCTCTTCAATCTGTATAAAGAATGAAAGATGTAAGTTTATTAGACAAAGAGCTTGAAATCATTCAGTGTTTCATCATCTGTTCAGAGCTGAAGAAGGTTCAGAATGTAGAAGTTTAGAAAATGGAAACTCCAAACAGCTGAAGCCAACAGGAAGCAGCTTCAAACAGGAAACTGTGCAGAGTTTCAGACTATATGTCCTGATGCAGCCAGTTGGATTTTGGAGATTTGAATCTCTGTTCTGTGACTAAGTCCTTGAATCATTTCTTCCAGTTGGTCCAACAAGACAGACTAAGTGTTGGACATGTGTTGTGGCTCCATCAGGGGAGCTTCTAAATGTGATGTGATGGCCCCTCTGGGTCTGTCAGGTCACAGGACTGAAGAGAGCTCAAACTGGGCACACAGCTGTTCCAGTCTGGACCAAAGACTCTATACTGGGACTGAGGGACTGCTTTGACTGCACCCACTGGGACTTTTGAAAGGCTCATGTTCTCACTTAGATCATCGATTTCTACTGAGATTTCTTTCTGGGGAAAATGGGGGTTACTTTGGAAACAGGAAGTATTTTCCCCAATAAGCAGCCCTGGATTAGTAAATCACTCCAACATGTTCTCAGGCAGAAGAAGCTGTCTTGTTATGAGGGAGAGGAGAAAAAGATTGAGGCACAGAAACTTGTTGAAAGAGAGATAAAGCAGCTAAAATCAGGTGTAAAAGTAAAGCAGAGGATGAGCTGAATAAAGGACACTCAAGGCTGGCTTGGAAAGGAATGAAGTCCATGGTGGGGATGCAGAACAAGCAGCAAAGATGAATGTGATGCTGAATCAGCAGAAGACTTGGACTCATTGGATTCCAGCTTTGACATCATTGATTTCAATGAAGAGCTTTGTGATTGTAGCAAAGGGCTGGTAGCTCTGAGAGTCCCACTGATGAGGTGTTTGTGTGGAAATCTCTTAGTGGGACCAAAGAGAGAAAAAGCCCTGGTCCTGATGCTGTGGGAGGGAGATGATTGAAGTGTGCTGTGAGGAACATTTTCCAGTCCTCCTTGGAACAACAGGAAGTTCCCAGCATATGGAAACAAAGGTTAAGTGTCCTCTGGCACTCAGTGATGATGGTGCTGTGGCCCCACCACCTCCACCTCTTTGTAAAGGAACTAACTGTAATCTGAAGCTTCAAATGGAACTAAGACTTCCTCCACTAGGTGGCAGTGTCTGATGAGACAGTGTTAGTGGAGCTGGCCTGGAGTCAGAAACAGGAAGATGCAGGATTTGGGCTGAAATGGGGAAAAGTGGTTCGCACTAGTGCCTTAAAGCAAGAAGGTTGTAGGTTGAAGCTTGTTGGCCTTTCTGTGGAGGTTGGATGTTCTCCCACAGTCCAATGAAATGCTGCTTAGGTTCATTGGTGCTTCTACATTGGCTGTAGGTGTGGATGTGAGGGAGTGCTTCTCTGTCGCTCTCTGTTGGCCCTGTGATGGACTGCTCACCTGTGCAGGTGGACCACGCCTCTTGCCCTATGACAGCTAGGGCACAGGCTGCAGCCCTGTGAGCCTAAGCTGAATAAACAGTTAGCAAAAATGATCCATAGATGGCCTGAAATCCCCCAGTTAGCAGTTTGGTAGATAGCTATGACATGCTAATCCCATCCAGCAGCTGTATTCTACCTGTAAGCTGATCCCTGCTGAGCCAAAGCACTTTTTCATATACAAATTACAACCTTTAATAGAAACCTATTGGTCAGCATCTTATTAGCCTGCTGTTAGCTTCATTCCACAGAAAACTGAGAGAAACTAACAGAGTTGATAAAGAATAAAGAGAAATGTGCTGATTTAAAGCCTTTGAAGTGCTTCAGATGATCTCTGTCCACTTCTGTCCACTCATTCATTCATGTAAGCTTTCTAATGCAGCTTTGATCTTCACAGTCTGCTTCATGAAACTCATTCTAACCCTGAATGTCAGAGTGTTCCTCCTTCTCTTTCCCATCATTCATGCTGGCAGTGGAGGAGATTTGGATGTTGGACTGTGTTTGGATGATGTGTGTATGTTTGTGTTGGACTGCTGTCTGTAAAGCAAACGCACATTTTGCTTTGGATTTCAGTGTCACACAGACTTTAAGGTGGAATGAAGAGTTGGAGAGTTTCACAGTGAATCATCCAGTGGAGGATTTTTTTTTCTTCTTTGAAGGTTTGAAATGTGAACATTGTTCTGATGCAGTCAATGGACTAAACCAGAGAAGAAGAAAACAGACTTTACCATGAAGATCCTCAGTGTGGATCAGTTAAAAAAAGGCCCAGCAGCGTCTCCACTTTCTGAGAGTGCTCAGGAGGAACAACCTGGAGGAGAGGCTGCTGGTGACATTTTACAGAGCCACCATAGAGAGCATCCTAACCTACAGCATAACAACATGGTATGCAGGGTGCTCAGCTGCGGACAGGAAAGTACTGCAGAGGGTCATCAACACAGCCCAGAAGATCACTGGCTGCTCTCTGCCCAGCCTGGAGGTCACTGCAAACTCTCGGTACCTCAGCAGAGCTGGCAATATCATCAAGGACCACTCTCACCCCAGCAACCAACTGTTTGAACTATTACCGTCAGGCCGACGGTACAGGTCACATAAAACCAGGACAAACAGATTCAGGGATAGCTTCTTTCCCAGAGCTATCACCGTAGTAAATAAGCACAAAACAATTGAACCTGCTTAGCTATACCATACCGTCACTGTCATTATATTATGCTGCTATTCACACTGTCATTATATTAATGCTGCTATCCTGTATATATCGTACTTACTACTGTTTGAGTACTTGCGATTGTTTTATTGTACTTTTTATATTTTACATTTATATTTATTATTGAATCTTGCACCAAGGGAGTGGCACTCCAATTTCATTGTACTCTGTACAATGACAATAAAGGCTATTCTATTCTATTCTGTTCTATTCTATTCTATTCTATTCTGTCAGCCTGATGTCTGCAGTTTAGTGTCAGCACAACTTTCACATCATATTCATCTCAGCACAACTAAAACATGCTGACTGACCTCAGTTTCAAGTTTACATCCTGGACTCTCCAGGAAACCACACAGATGCTTCACTCCTGGATCCTGCAGGTTGTTGTTGGAGCTCAGGTCCAGATGTCTCAGATGGGAGGGGTTGGACTTCAGTGCTGCTGCCAGATAATCACAGCTGATCTCTGACAAACCACAGCTCACCAATCTGTATAAAGAATGAAAGATGTAAGTTTATTAGACAAAGTGCTTGAAATCATTCAGTGTTTCATCATCTGTTCAGAGCTGAAGAAGGTTCAGAATGTAGAAGTTTAGAAAATGGAAACTCCAAACAGCTGAAGCCAACAGGAAGCAGCTTCAAACAAACACAACAAGAGAAAAAACTCTGAATGTTTCACATTAAAGTCGTACATTTCTCATAAAAACAGGACAAAGACTTGAAAAAGTCGTGTTTTTCCTTCCAGGAACCACATGGCTTCACTTTTAAAGGTGAAGTGTGACAGAAACGGACATATTTGAAGTCCAACACCTTTTTCCAGTCACATTATTAAAGCAGACAAACTACAAGCTCATTTTCATTGCAACAAGTCATCTTCTGACCTGGACTAACAACACTGGTCTCTATGTGCAGCTGGCTGTGAGACCAGTGCTCAGGGAGCGTCTACAAAGTGCAACACTGAAAGAACATCACACACTCATTTGCTTCCCTCACACAAACATCTACTGTCATCATTGTCACCAAACTCTGTGGATCCTTTATTGCAAATTCAAATGGGATCAAATGGTCAGACAAAAGAGGGTTATGAGGAAATATGATGAAATGTTGTGTATTAGCAGCAAGTTATTGAATCTTTTTCCTCAGAAACCAAACAAAATGATTGACAAACATGTTTTTACAAACTCAGTGTTGGACTTGGATCAGCAGGATAAGCTGATGTTTAAAGGCATTTGAGTCTCGCTGTATGAGAGTCCAGTTATTACTCAACATTTATGGATGATGTTCTTTCAGTGTTGCACTTTGTAGACGCTCCCTGAGCCTCACAGCCAGCTGCACATGGACCAGCTGACATCACCCAGCATTAGAGGCGGCTGTAAAAAATTCATGTTCCCATTTAAATGGTTTTAATTTGAATAAAACGATGTTGATTCATTCAATCCTGAATCGATGTTTAATATAAATGTATTTTGCCAGAATCTCAGCTTAAAGCTCACAAACTATTTCAACAAGCAGCAAACAGATAAAACAGTAAATGAGAGCAGCTAAACACACAAAGATGGAAACACAGAGCGTGGATCGTTCACTCGACGACACGGACACGGACACGCCGTCGGGGCTGAAAGTGGACAGCTCACAGATCCTGAAGCTGCAGGTTTCATCTGTCTCCAACCAAAACTGAGTGAAGCAGCAGCAAAAGAAGATCCAAACTCTGCTTCACGTTTGATAAACATGCTCATGAATTCTCTCTGACTTTGGCTGTTCCTGCCTGCACAGCTCTCTCTCTCTCAGTGTACTCCAAGAACAGCTTCAAACATCTGTTTCTGCATCATTCACTGTTTATTAGCCACCAGTCTGCTGTTGTGTTCAGTGCTGTCGGCCTCTGACAGTAAAGCCTCATTTCTGCTGTTCCATGGAAACTTTTTAAAATGATGACAGATTACAAACTCTCAGCTGTGTCTGTAATCAAACCTCTGTAACTTTGCTTCACTTCAGCAGCATCAGCTCATGTTCACATGTTGATTCATGGTTTGCTTCAGTTTTTGATCGACTGCAGAAGATTTTGAAGGTTATCTGCTATAAAAAGCCAGAAGAGGAAAATCTGCTTCATGTGTTTCTGTTTGATCCTCAGTGACTTTGACACAAAGGCCTCTGCTGTGATGATCACACCTCTGATCAAGTCTCACAGTGTCAGCTTTGTTTTTATACATATGGATATGTGCTGATAAATGATCAGAGTTAGAATATTTCCCACTGTCTGCTGTGTGCCGTGACCTTTGACCTGCTAAAGACAGTCAGCTGTGGATGATTCATTGTTGTGTCTGATACTTAGAACTGTGAGGAAGAAGCTACACAGTTAATCAGGGTCCCCTCTCTCTGAATCAGGAAAGGTGGGCAGGCCGCGTGTGGGCCGCGGGCCATACGTTGAGTCTCACTGTTTGAAATGTGAACATTGTTCTGCTGCAGTCAATGGACTAAACCAGAGAAGAAGAAAACAGACTTTACCATGAAGATCCTCAGTGTGGATCAGTATAATATCAGCCTGATGTCTGCAGTTTAGTGTCAGCACAACTTTCACATCATATTCATCTCAGCACAACTAAAACATGCTGACTGACCTCAGAGTTTCAAGTTTACATCCTGGACTCTCCAGGAAACCACACAGATGCTTCACTCCTGGATCCTGCAGGTTGTTGTTGGAGCTCAGGTGCAGCTCTCTCAGATGGGAGGGGTTGGACTTCAGTGCTGCTGCCAGATAATCACAGCTGATCTCTGACAAACCACAGCTCTCCAATCTGTATAAAGAATGAAAGATGTAAGTTTATTAGACAAAGAGCTTGAAATCATTCAGTGTTTCATCATCTGTTCAGAGCTGAAGAAGGTTCAGAATGTAGAAGTTTAGAAAATGGAAACTCCAAACAGCTGAAGCCAACAGGAAGCAGCTTCAAACAGGAAACTGTGCAGAGTTTCAGACTATATGTCCTGATGCAGCCAGTTGGATTTTGGAGATTTGAATCTCTGTTCTGTGACTAAGTCCTTGAATCATTTCTTCCAGTTGGTCCAACAAGACAGACTAAGTGTTGGACATGTGTTGTGGCTCCATCAGGGGAGCTTCTAAATGTGATGTGATGGCCCCTCTGGGTCTGTCAGGTCACAGGACTGAAGAGAGCTCAAACTGGGCACACAGTTGTTCCAGTCTGGACCAAAGACTCTATACTGGGACTGAGGGACTGCTTTGACTGCACCCACTGGGACTTTTGAAAGGCTCATGTTCTCACTTAGATCATCGATTTCTACTGAGATTTCTTTCTGGGGAAAATGAGGATTACTTTGGAAACAGGAAGTATTTTCCCCAATAAGCAGCCCTGGATTAGTAAATCACTCCAACATGTTCTCAGGCAGAAGAAGCTGTCTTGTTATGAGGGAGAGGAGAAAAAGATTGAGGCACAGAAACTTGTTGAAAGAGAGATAAAGCAGCTAAAATCAGGTGTAAAAGTAAAGCAGAGGATGAGCTGAATAAAGGACACTCAAGGCTGGCTTGGAAAGGAATGAAGTCCATGGTGGGGATGCAGAACAAGCAGCAAAGATGAATGTGATGCTGAATCAGCAGAAGACTTGGACTCATTGGATTCCAGCTTTGATATCATTGATTTCAATGAAGAGCTTTGTGATTGTAGCAAAGGGCTGGTAGCTCTGAGAGTCCCACTGATGAGGTGTTTGTGTGGAAATCTCTTAGTGGGACCAAAGAGAGAAAAAGCCCTGGTCCTGATGCTGTGGGAGGGAAATGATTGAAGTGTGCTGTGAGGAACATTTTCCAGTCCTCCTTGGAACAACAGGAAGTTCCCAGCATATGGAAACAAAGGTTAAGTGTCCTCTGGCACTCAGTGATGATGGTGCTGTGGCCCCACCACCTCCACCTCTTTGTAAAGGAACTAACTGTAATCTGAAGCTTCAAATGGAACTAAGACTTCCTCCACTAGGTGGCAGTGTCTGATGAGACAGTGTTAGTGGAGCTGGCCTGGAGTCAGAAACAGGAAGATGCAGGATTTGGGCTGAAATGGGGAAAAGTGGTTCGCACTAGTGCCTTAAAGCAAGAAGGTTGTAGGTTGAAGCTTGTTGGCCTTTCTGTGGAGGTTGGATGTGTCACGGTTCTGGGTCCGTTGGACCCAGTATTTTGAGTTTATTATGTTTTGGTTTATTTTTGCATTATGGATTGTTTTCTGATGTTCTGGTGCTTTGTTTATTATTATCATTATACATCTGTTTCTATTCTTGGTGAGGGATCAGTTCTTAGGTTTTGGGTTCTCATGTGTATTACAGTTTCTGTTCAGTGTCTAGTCTGTCTCTCAGTGTCATGTCTGCATCTGGTTTAGTAATTCTTGTTTCCTGTTTTATTGTGAAAGTCTTTGTCTTATGTTAGTGTGTGCAGCTTAGCTCCCCCGTCTCGTTAGCCCTGATCTCCTCCAGCTGTGTCTCCCTTCTGTTGCCCATTCCCTCATTACTACCCTGTGTATTTAAGCCCTGTGTTTTCCCATGCTCTGTGTCGCGTCGTACCATCAGATTATGCCTGTGTGTTTCGGTTCTCCTTATTCCGTGTTCAATTCATGTTTTGTTTTTGTACCAGCAATAAAGCTGAGGTTTTTGAGTTTCAAGTTAGTGTCTGAGTCCTGCGTTTGGATCCTCCTCTCCGCCTGCCCACACACAGAGCCCTGACAGGATGTTCTCCCACAGTCCAATGAAATGCTGCTTAGGTTCATTGGTGCTTCTACATTGGCTGTAGGTGTGGATGTGAGAGAGTGCTTCTCTGTCTTTCTCTGTTGGCCCTGTGATGGACTGCTCACCTGTGCAGGTGGACCACACCTTTTTCATATACAAATTACAACCTTTAATAGAAACCTATTGGTCAGCATCTTATTAGCCTGCTGTTAGCTTCATTCCACAGAAAACTGAGAGAAACTAACAGAGTTGATAAAGAATAAAGAGAAATGTGCTGATTTAAAGCCTTTGAAGGGCTTCAGATGATCTCTGTCCACTTCTGTCCACTCATTCATTCATGTAAGCTTTTGAAATGTGAACATTGTTCTGCTGCAGTCAATGGACTAAACCAGAGAAGAAGAAAACAGACTTTACCATGAAGATCCTCAGTGTGGATCAGTATAATATCAGCCTGATGTCTGCAGTTTAGTGTCAGCACAACTTTCACATCATATTCATCTCAGCACAACTAAAACATGCTGACTGACCTCAGAGTTTCAAGTTTACATCCTGGACTCTCCAGGAAACCACACAGATGCTTCACTCCTGGATCCTGCAGGTTGTTGTTGTAGCTCAGGTGCAGCTCTCTCAGATGGGAGGGGTTGGACTTCAGTGCTGCTGCCAGATAATCACAGCTGATCTCTGACAAACCACAGCTCACCAATCTGTATAAAGAATGAAAGATGTAAGTTTATTAGACAAAGTGCTTGAAATCATTCAGTGTTTCATCATCTGTTCAGAGCTGAAGAAGGTTCAGAACGTAGAAGTTTAGAAAATGGAAACTCCAAACAGCTGAAGCCAACAGGAAGCAGCTTCAAACAAACACAACAAGAGAAAAAACTCTGAATGTTTCACATTAAAGTCGTACATTTCTCATAAAAACAGGACAAAGACTTGAAAAAGTCGTGTTTTTCCTTCCAGGAACCACATGGCTTCACTTTTAAAGGTGAAGTGTGACAGAAACGGACATATTTGAAGTCCAACACCTTTTTCCAGTCACATTATTAAAGCAGACAAACTACAAGCTCATTTTCATTCCAACAAGTCATCTTCTGACCTGGACTAACAACACTGGTCTCTATGTGCAGCTGGCTGTGAGACCAGTGCTCAGGGAGCGTCTACAAAGTGCAACACTGAAAGAACATCACACACTCATTTGCTTCCCTCACACAAACATCTACTGTCATTATTCATGTTCCTGCTCCTCTGGATTCACACGGAGCTTCTGGTCGTTATTTACCCGTTGCCATTTTGAACCGTAATATCCATAACTCAGACTGAGCATGCTCAGAGCTGGTTGACCTGACTGTGATCAGTTCCTGGTATATAGCTTATTGTCTAATATGAGCTGATTGTTATTAACTCTTTAAGACCGGTTGGGGCGGGCACGCTGCATTTTGCGTAACTATTTTTAAATCTCTGTAGAACTGGAACCACGTAAGCTAGCGCAATAATTTGTTTTGCATATGGAACCGGAGGAGTTGTACTTACATGTTATGCCATCAGCTTGTCCTCGGTCACGGTTTCCTTCCACTTATAGCTTTGCAAATATTGCATCAAAAGCACTTACAGCAACAAAAGCATAATATGTCAGAAACACGCTTTGCCGATCCGATCAGCTGTTTGCAACACTTCCTAGGTTGGAATAGACGTCAGCGCGAACTATCACGTGTCCGCCATTACCTGCCCGAAACCAGAAGTGACATTTTCGCGGAAAATGTCGTTTTTTAGTCCGCCAGAGCTTATCTTTATATTTTTACATGCTGTGGAGCCATTTTTGAGAGTATTTCAAGTTGCTATACATCAATACAACCATTATAGCCTAAATTTTAATAATATGTATACATTAAGTCCATAGAAACTACATGAATTACAAAAAAGTGCAATAAACTACGTTTTTGTGTTTTTACATATATTTGTAGTTAGAGAAATTCAAGAGGCTTATCCCTCAAAACTGTAAATACAAAAAGTTGCACAAAATAGTTTCCCACCACAGGAAATTTATTTTGAGTGTCTTCATAGTTTCATTTTTGAGATAGACCAATTTTTATATACTGCAGGAAAAACGAAAATAAATATTATACTGCAAATTTGCAAACAAACAGAATGTGCATCAAAATAAACGATTTCCAGCAGTGCAATATGAGTTCTAAGCATCCCAGAAACGACACAGAAAAGCATAAAGTCAAACATGACTTTTAAAAACACCAGTGTAGGTTTATAAGACCCTGAAGGTTAAAAAAAAAAACGCCTAAATTTTCCACGAAAATGACATCACTTCCGGTTTCGGGCAGGTAATGGCGGACACGTGATAGTTCGCGCTGACGTCTATTCCAACCTAGGAAGTGTTGCAAACAGCTGATCGGATCGGCAAAGCGTGTTTCTGACATATTATGCTTTTGTTGCTGCAAGTGCTTTTGATGCAATATTTGCAAAGCTATAAGTGGAAGGAAACCGTGACCGAGGACAAGCTGATGGCATAACATGTAAGTACAACTCCTCCGGTTCCATATGCAACTAAAATTATTGCGCTAGCTTATGTGGTTCCAGTTCTACAGAGATTTAAAAATAGTTATGCACAACGGAGCGTGCCCGCCACGACCGGTCTTAAAGGATTAAACACAGTGAGCACACACAGAGGCAGACTCTGTCTAAACCCTCAGAACAAAAGCTGTCCACATGTTTCTGTCAGTCCAAATACTTCATGCAGTTTTTGCTGTGATCACTGCCTTCACACTGTTACAGTCAAAGCTGGAAATCATTCACAAGGAAACTTCATATTCACCAACACTCAGTGTGATGTCATCAGGGAATGTCTCCGCCTCCAGCTCACATCAAAGCATACGACTACATGAGCAGCTAGCATTACCCAGCATGCCGTGCAGCAGTGTTAGTTTGTAAATGTGCAATAATTCCTGTTACAAACTGTTTCACAGATTGCTGTGTGTCGTGACCTTTGAACCTTAGAACTGTGAGGAAGAAGCTACACAGTTAATCAGGGTCCCCTCTCTCTGAATCAGGAAAGGTGGGCAGGCCGCGTGTGGGCCGCGGGCCATACGTTGAGTCTCACTGTTTGAATGTGAACATTGTTCTGCTGCAGTCAATGGACTAAACCAGAGAAGAAGAAAACAGACTTTACCATGAAGATCCTCAGTGTGGATCAGTATAATATCAGCCTGATGTCTGCAGTTTAGTGTCAGCACAACTTTCACATCATATTCATCTCAGCACAACTAAAACATGCTGACTGACCTCAGAGTTTCAAGTTTACATCCTGGACTCTCCAGGAAACCACACAGATGCTTCACTCCTGGATCCTGCAGGTTGTTGTTGTAGCTCAGGTCCAGCTGTCTCAGATGGGAGGGGTTGGACTTCAGTGCTGCTGCCAGATAATCACAGCTGATCTTTGACAAACCACAGTCCTCCAATCTGTATAAAGAATGAAAGATGTAAGTTTATTAGACAAAGAGCTTGAAAGCATTCAGTGTTTCATCATCTGTTCAGAGCTGAAGAAGGTTCAGAATGTAGAAGTTTAGAAAATGGAAACTCCAAACAGCTGAAGCCAACAGGAAGCAGCTTCAAACAAACACAACAAGAGAAAAAACTCTGAATGTTTCACATTAAAGTCGTACATTTCTAACAAGAGTGTTTTAAAGACAGCGTCACTGATGATCATCTTCTGCCCAGTAAACCTTTGGTTTTCCACATGTGAGTGTTAATGATGCACAAAGACTGTGAGTGCAAAGAGGGAGCGAGGAGGATGACAGAGAGATGGTACAGGAACATCAAGAACCCGGCGAGGAAATGAGCAGAAGGACTTTGGAGCCTGTTGGATTGAAGCTTTCACAGAGACGTGTTTGACTGGACACCACCAGGACAGACTTTTAATCCCAGGATTTGGATGAGCTTTCTGTCTTTATGGTCACAAATGATGCTGTAACTCTGTGACTGTCCTGGATCAGCAGTATGGTTACGTCCTTTGGACCTGAGTTTCCACAGCTCTTATAACAGCAGTGTACATTCACCTGCAGGCACACGCTGCCTCTGCTTCAGCTCGGTTTATGAAGCACAGACTGCAGGAAGCAAACTCAGACTGGCTCATTTCAATCATGTCCGCTCACAAAGACACTTTGAAACTCTTATCAGTATGTTTCCTGTCCTACTAGGACGGATCAAACTCGATTGCGGCTCCCGCGAAAATTCGGAAGCAGATTTGCGGCGCCAAAACGCCAAAACGCCTGAAACGCGCGTCAGTGTAGCGCGTTTCAGGCGTTTGACTCGCGAAAAAAACCACGCGTGTGAGTTTTTGTGTTGCATTTTGTGCATATGCGCGTTTCGCATCTACCGCTCAAGTTGGAAAAATCTGAACTCCAGCGTCAAATCGCGCCGCGACAACCAATCAGGAGCCTGGTGACGTGGCTGTTACCTAGGTCAAAGGGGCAGATCCAGCCAAAGCCCTTCATACTTCAATGGTGGGAAGGCTAATCAACGCCGTAGCAAACAACCTGGAGCTGTACGACACCAGCTGCTTTCAGTACCGAGACAGGAATAAAAAGGACCGAGCTTGGAGGAAGATATGTGAAGAGATCGGGCAACCTGGTAAGTTCATTCATTTCTCTTTTGAAAGTTTTCACTGACCCGGGGAAGCCGCACAAAAGCTAGCAAGCCACCGCTATTTTCCCACTGACGTACAAATACCGTTCTGCTTTTATGCATGTTGTCATTTAGGAATATATTTTATTGTTTATTAATAAACAGCACACAGTGGTCCCGCTGTTCATCCGTCACTGCTTTGCTTTTTCGCTGATTTTTTATTGCACAGTACAGCATTGCATTCTGCAGCCTGATTGACAAATCTGCTCCGTGTCGTGTCTCCTGCGCTTGCCAAATTTGTCATGTTTGGTTTTGATAACCATCACGTCCAATAGAAAAACCAGCACAAAAACACCCATAACTATGAGCCTCATTCGGAAATAGACACCTGCACCGCGAGGGGAAAAGGCGCATGAAAGTGGCGGGCAGATGAAGACAAAACACGGCATAATAATACTTTTACGTTTTGCAATCTAAAAAGGTTTGCACTTTGAGAATCAATTGTGAGAACTGTGACCAGGGGCTAGTTATTCTGAGCAGTGGCGTGTCTAGAAAATTTTTGTTGGGGGGGCCAGGTAGGGGCACAGATTTGGAGAGGGGTGGCAGATGTAATTGGCAGATAATGTTTAAAAAAAAATTCTACCAACCGTTAACCATAATTCAATAATCCTGTAAACCTAATAACCAAATGCACTTTTAACTCTTATTAGAATGAGATTTTAACCACTACGGTGCAAAGTTTTTAGATACTGCGTTGATAAAGTACAAGAGATACAATCAGTGCTTTGTCAGTGTTTACTCAGCATTCAAGGACAGCAATATTTACATAGTATTTTTACTGACATATAGTGCACATATGTTTTGGGCAAAAACATTTTTTAATATTAAAATATGAACATTTTAAACATACAATTGACAAATTAGCCAATGCAAAACTTTATCTGCCTGTTAAAAAAAGAAGATAATCTTCTCACAAACTGGTGTTTGATTTTGAAACAGGAAAAAAGTGGGGAAACAAATGAAAAGACTAACATTTGAATAAAACCTGAAAGCAAGTAAATACTTTCTATGCTGCCTTATGGTAAACTTTGGTAATATTGATAAAGAACAGCACTGGCTGATGATGAAATACAGTCAGCTGGCATGGTGACACTGCCAGTATAACCTGCAGGGCTGGACTGGGACAGAAAATCGGGCATTTTGACTACAGACCGGCCCACCAGGTAGTAAAGCCATAAAGCCTTTGAATGAAAACAAACCCTGTTGTGACAGTGATGTACAGTCTTGTTGGTATATGTATGATTTCTATACATTTTACGTCAGATAAAAACTTTGGTTGTAAGATTTAGATAATTATTTAATAAAAGTGAGACATTTTGAATGAGAATAAGAAAGAAAAGTATTTCCTTGTGCCCCCCTCTCCCTGTTAATGCCCTACCTGGCCCCCTGGCAACACTTTGCTAGACCCGCCCCTGCACAGTTACCAGCTGTCAGCTACATAAAAAAGGATCCTGGTGTTATTTGTCTCTCAGAAACAGTTCATAACTTCAACTCATCCATGTCACCTAAAAGGTAAACCTGTTTCTCCATCACCTGTTCAGCTCTGATGATTCAGTAAGGACATCTCCTGGTTTCATCTTCATGTTTCCCTCTCACCACATATCTAAACAGACATCATGACCAGCAGTTTTACAGCTGTGGCTCCAGCAAACATCAGCTGATACTGGAAATTAATATTAAATACATTCTAACAACAGCTGATCAAGCTTAAACGTGCTGCTGTTGTTTAGCGCGACATCCGCTGGTTTCCTGTTTCTGGCGCAAAGTGAGCGATAAACAAACAAGAGAGAAAAGCCGATCAGCTGATCATTGATCAGTTTCATGATTGAAGTAGCAACAGGAGAGGGAGGGGGGAGAGAATGAGAGAAGAAGAGGCAGCTGTGCAGCATAAAGACAGAATAAATCCAGCTTTGTGTCTTTTTCCATCCTAGCTGAAGTTCGGGACAAACTGCGTCTCTTCTCAGCTCAATACGAAACGCGTAATATTTTCTCTGAATGAGGGACCATTCCATTTTTTTAAGGAGCCGTTGGCAACTCTACTAACCTTATGAATAAAATAAAGTTCACTATCAGTAACATCATAGCACCCAGCTGTATAAAAACTCCGTCAAGCTGGCTAGAACGCAGTATGAGTTATTGCAACTGACAGTAAAAAGTCAGCAACATGAAAATAAACTCCACCTAAACTTGGTTTATATCTGACCCAGAGAGACTGCAGGTCATAACTTCTTACCTGAAGTTCAGTTTACCTGACACTCGGACCGGCGGCTGCCTCGGGGCTCTCCTCCTGCCTCCCCTTCCCTCATCCACCTGCTGCCTCTGTGGAAGCCCCGCCATAGCCACCACCAAACAACGGAGTTATTTCTACACATCGACCTGCATCTGGCCAATCCACCACCTCTCATTGTTCATGCAATTACAAAAAAAAATAAAAAATAAGTCAAATATGCCCGATGGCCAGTCCAGCTATGTTAACCTGCAACCAAATCTGCAGCTCCATACAGCAACGTTACGACTTAGATTATATCTTATAACTCAGAACTCTTATGTTAGCTGCCCTCAGTAGCATACTGTCAGAAATATTCCAATAATTCTTTTGTTATTTTAAGTGTTATTTTTTCCTTGGTATTCTAATTTCACCGAAGTTTACTAAACTCAAACTTAATATTACTGACATTTATTCTGTCCTCATTTTCTTTCACCGAAAAATTGTTTCCTGCAGTGCGTCTTTCGTGCTTGGCTCTCCTACCTTTGCTAACGTGATGCACATAGTGCAGAAGCCGGTGCTGCATTCACTTACACTCGGATATCTGAGCTTCACCGTGAAAACATAATCGGACATTTGATATTTGATTGAATTTTATTGTTTTGCCTTTGGGGTGGCACCTGGGGTGGCCAGTCTGGTTGGGGGGGGTGGCCTGTGCCCCCCCAGGCCACCCCGCTGGACACGCCACTGATTCTGAGAACCCCTGCTGCAATAAATGAGGGACCACTGTCTACTCTACGATTATTGTTTTCAACCTGTTAACATTTAATACTGTATTGATAGAACCAACTGATTCTGCAGCAGAGCATCCCCAGTCCCTGAGCCCCTACTGCTGCACCCACAGGTATGTACAGCAGCACTGATAGCTTTTTACTCGGTGGGATTTCCTTGTGATCACCTTTACTAAATATCTAAAACCAATCTGATCATATCCTGTTTTTGTTTTTTGTTTTTTTTCAATGTTGAAATTAAAATCTAGTAGCAGCCTTCTCATTTCTTTGTGTTTTGTTCTGTTTTACAGGCCCACAGGGGAGGACGGCTCCGAGGCAGATGAGGGACGGGTCCCAGGACGGTCCATCGGTGGTGGAGCTGGCCATCCTGGAGTCCCTGAAGAGTCCACACCAGTCTCCAATGGAGCATTTCCTCCTCAGCCTTGTTCCTGCTCTGGAGAGCAGCTGGTCCTTTTTATTCCTGTCTCTCTGTAAATTCTTATATTTTATATATTTATGTTTAATGTTTTTCTGTTTGAGACTTTTAATATTATTTCAAATAAATGTTTATAATGACTAATGTCTCAGTTCTACTACACAGCAAATGTTGGCACACGACTTGACACATGTAGAATTTATTTCATATTATACTAATGACAAAATATACTGATACAGTGGGATGCAGAAGTTTGGGCAACCTTGTTAATAGACATTATTTTCCTGTATAAATCGTTGGTTGTTACAATAAAAAATGTCAGTTAAATATCATACAGGAGACACACACAGTGATATTTGAGAAGTGAAAAGAAGTTTACTGGATTTACAGAAAGTGTGCAATAATTGTTTAAACAAAATCAAGCAGGTGCATCAATTTGGGCACCACAAAAAAGAAATGAAATGAATATTTAGTGTATATCAATGTGTGTGTCTCCTATATGATATATGGGGTGCCTTTGTCTGGACGTGCTTCCCATCCAGAGCTGCACAGCACAGAGGAAAGTTCCAGCGCTCCCTCTGTGATGGACCGCCAGTCTCCAGGTGAAGGCACAGCCATGAAGTCGTCCACTAGACAGTCCCAGATGGACGTCGCTGCCTGGGGGGTGATCTGGCTCACCGTGGACACACCGACTCTGTAACTGAACGCGATGGTCCTGAAGGAGTCCCCGGTGACAAGGAACCTGGACAAAATTGTTCAAAATCAGTATTATGTGTACTGCAGTTACAAAATACATCATTCAAATTCCAAAATACTTTTGTGATGTCAGATTTAAATCACAAAACTTAAATCTTACATAAAACCTTTTGTAATTATAAGGATAATTACAAAATGTATATTAGATAATATCTAAAACAGTTGTGTTTTGTTTTAACTTTAACATATCATAATTTGATTGGTAGCAACTTTCACAACTACAGTGAGCCAATCACTCACAATTCCTAAACATGTCAATCAGGTAGGAATGAAGTAAGACATTAATAGAAATAAAGAGTTGTGTGTTGACATGTAGCCCTTTCCTTGCTTAAATCATTAATATTTTTGAAAAATTAATCTGTGATAAGACAGCTTATCAAGATAGAACCATGTAACTAGAGATGAACCAAACTGTTCACAGTTTTATCTAACTCTGTTTTAATAAAGGCTGTGACCCCTGTTATAGAGTCTGACAGCTGCAGGGATTATATACAAATATTCAACTATCCCAGAATCAAACCAGGTCTAAATAAAAAGGAGTGAGTATCACTACAAGGTTAACTCAGTGGTCCTAATGCTACAGTTTGATATCAGCAAACACCGAGCGCATACATTGATGTGACACCACAGCCATGCTATCATGCAAACACTGATAACAGCATAAATCGAATTAAATCGGGACTTGATGAGACCTTCTGAGTATCACTAGAAATATTATAGAGTCGTCTCTGTACCACAGTTTGCTTTCAGTAAACACCGACAGCATTCACTGTTAGCATAGCACATCCATGTTAGCAGTGTATAACTGGATGGATTAGCATATTAGCACAGATATCAATAAAGGACTACCGTATTAAATAGTTTTACTAACCTCAGGCAGACGGACAGGCGCTCTGCAGGTGGGATTGAGCGTCTGTAGTTGGTGTCTAGGCGGGCGATGCTGGGACCGACGAGGGAAAGC
The DNA here is from genome assembly GCF_057381845.1 of Rhamphochromis longiceps. NCBI lineage: Eukaryota > Metazoa > Chordata > Actinopteri > Cichliformes > Cichlidae > Rhamphochromis > Rhamphochromis longiceps. The sequence goes on from NC_140565.1 coordinate 36,095,164, forward strand.
AGGTCCTCAAACTGGCCGAGTGAACGACGGTGATAGCGCTGGAATCCGCCGTCATCCAGGCGCAGCTCCTGGAGCAAGTGGTGAAACTCACCAAACTGCTCATGCCTCTGGAGGACCTGATGGACCCAGGTACGGCGAGGACGTCTTTTACGCTGCTGCTCTGCTCTCCACAGTACATAGAGAAGGGAGACTCTCTCTTCAAGCGCTAGCTCGACAGCTGCCATCTTGCAAAGATACCGTCTGGCAAAACTTCCTCCCACATCCCTCCCACATTTCCGGTTCACGCGCGTCAAAATATGATATTTTGAGGCGCGAAGGATTTTTCTTGGACACGCGTAGAGGTGCGAATGTGATGCGTCAAATTAGGGGCGTTTTGTTCGCGTCCATCGCGTTCAGTGTGAACACACCGTTAGTGGGTTGAGTGATTCCTGCTGCACTGTTTGTCCTTCTTATTGAAGTGACCTGCTGAGAGCTCACACTGTTCTCTGTAGAAATGATGTCAGTCTGACTCGTCACATGTTTGGAGGCGTGTTTGATGTTTGCTCTTCTGGAAACTCTCAGTATCAAATATGGACGATGCAAAGGAGACACGCTTCAGTCTGTATGGACCTGTTTCTGTAGCTGCCACCATCATTCTACATGTTTGTACATCAGCTGATCAAATCCTGTCTGCTGTCTTCATTTCTCTCTTCACCTGCTTCACTGTCACTGTGTGGGCGGAGCTGCCTGAGCCCCGCCCACACAGAAAGCTCCTCTCTGGAGCTAAACTTCTGCTTCATCTCCGCCTCTTTTCTTCATCCTCCACCTCTCTTTTCTCTTCTTCAGTTTCTGCAGCCACGGAGCCTCACAGCCGTTAGCACGCCCATACCTGAGCAGCTAGCATTACCCAGCATGCCGTGCAGCAGTGTCAGTTTGTAAATGTGCAAGAATTCCTGCTGTGTGCCGTGACCTTTGACCTGCTAAAGACAGTCAGCTGTGGATGATTCATTGTTGTGTCTGATACTTAGAACTGTGAGGAAGAAGCTACACAGTTAATCAGGGTCCCCTCTCTCTGAATCAGGAAAGGTGGGCAGGCCGCGTGTGGGCCGCGGGCCATACGTTGAGTCTCACTGTTTGAATGTGAACATTGTTCTGCTGCAGTCAATGGACTAAACCAGAGAAGAAGAAAACAGACTTTACCATGAAGATCCTCAGTGTGGATCAGTATAATATCAGCCTGATGTCTGCAGTTTAGTGTCAGCACAACTTTCACATCATATTCATCTCAGCACAACTAAAACATGCTGACTGACCTCAGAGTTTCAAATCGACATCGTCGATTCTCCAGGAAATCACACAGATGCTTCACTCCTGGATCCTTCAGGTTGCTGTAGGTTCCACTCAGGTCGACTTCTGTAGGATACGAGGGGTTGGACTTCAGTGCTGCTGCCAGATAATCAAGGCCAATATCTGACAAACCACAGCTCACCAATCTGTATAAAGAATGAAAGATGTAAGTTTATTAGACAAAGAGCTTGAAATCATTCAGTGTTTCATCATCTGTTCAGAGCTGAAGAAGGTTCAGAATGTAGAAGTTTAGAAAATGGAAACTCCAAACAGCTGAAGCCAACAGGAAGCAGCTTCAAAGAAACACAACAAGAGAAAAAACTCTGAATGTTTCACATTAAAGTCGTACATTTCTCATAAAAACAGGACAAAGACTTGAAAAAGTCGTGTTTTTCCTTCCAGGAACCACATGGCTTCACTTTTAAAGGTGAAGTGTGACAGAAACGGACATATTTGAAGTCCAACACCTTTTTCCAGTCACATTATTAAAGCAGACAAACTACAAGCTCATTTTCATTCCAACAAGTCATCTTCTGACCTGGACTAACAACACTGGTCTCTATGTGCAGCTGGCTGTGAGACCAGTGCTCAGGGAGCGTCTACAAAGGGCAACACTGAAAGAACATCACACACTCATTTGCTTCCAGCACACAAACATCTACTGTCATCATTCATGTTCCTGCTCCTCTGGATTCACACGGTGCCTCTGCTCTTTATTTACCCGTTGCCATAGTGAATCGTAGTATCGAGGCTCCATAACTCAGACTGAGCATGCTCAGAGCAGATTGGCCTGACTCTGATCAGCTGATCTGGAACAGGAAACTCTGCTATATGTACATTATTACGTCTACACCTGAATCTCAACACTCACAAATATATCAACTGTGTTTAATATTTTGGCACGTAGATCATTTATGTGCTTCAGCTCTTCTTACATTTTACCACCAACACGTTTCAAAAGGAGCAGCTTTTACTTTGAAGGCCAGCTGTCTCTGTTTCCTGTTTTCCTTGTTGGATAATGGAACAAGTCGATGCTTCAGTGCGTTGAATCGAGCGTTGAAGAATGAATCCACACGTCAATAAACATTTTCATCAGCACAAGCAGGACAATGAAAGCAGGAAATACCCCAAAACTGCCATTTCTCCTTCTACAACTTCAACAACTGCACATGAATTAAACTTCATACACAGACTCACAGTCTCTGGTTGCTCTGAAATCTCACTGACAGCCAATAGAAATAAAGAAAAGTCCAGACTGACAGTCTCTGTGGGGTTAGGCAGTGAACTGCTCACGCTGCGTTCAAGTGCATCACAAACTATCAGAATTGGATCCAACTTTGTGAAGCAGATTTCTTCTCAGCTGCTGTTTTGAACATTTCCTCGTGAACTGTGTTAAACTCTGTAAATGAACAGAACTATTTCTACATTTGAAACTATGGATTCATTTTCCCGTTCACTTCTGTACATTAGTGTATAAATGAATGTTAGACTGGGCTCCATGCACACACTTGGTCTCAGCTGCCTTCTTCCTGAGTCATTCCAACAGAGTCCTTTCTCTTCTCCAGCTTCTGTTTGAAATCCTCTCACAGAGCCTGAATCCTGCTTTGCTGTCATGTTTGGGCCTGTGTTAGGCTGCTGTGTGTTCCTCTGCTTTAACACACCTCACCACAGCAGCTGTGTGGGTCGTCTCTGTAGCAGCCAGATCAGCTTCTGATACATGAACATCATCCTAACTTCACCTTCATTAGCTTTGACATTCATGTCTTTCTTTTCTCTCTGTTTCCACACAAGCTCAAAGTCTCTGCAGCCTGTTTTTATTTGCTATCATCAGATCTTCATCATCCTCATTCACATCCCTCACACACTCTACAGCCTCATCAGCACTGACTTCATCTTCACTGACTGATGGAGCCCAACATGAACCTGTGGAGGCTGAGACACTGTCCTGTCAAACATCTCCCCGTCACCACTGCACTTCTGTCAGCCTTTAAATGAACCCTGCTCAAGTCTGTCACTTCTGTTTGGAGCCAAAAGGAAAAACTGTTGCTCACTCTGGAAAGACAACATTTCTGAAAGCACTCAAACTTCTTCATGTTTGTCTTCAGACACATCCTGAACATTTAGGAACTAAAGAAAGTTTCAAACCTCAAAGACCTGAAATATAGAAAAACAACAACAGCTGTAGTCAGTGAACTCACCTCAGAGTCTCCAGCCGACAGTTTGGACTCTCCAGTCCAGCACACAGAAGCTTCATCCATGAATCCTGCAGGTTGTTCTCGCTCATGTCCAGCTCTGTCAGATGGGAGGGGTTGGACTTCAGAGCTGAGGCCACAACTTCACAGTGAGACTCTGAGAGTCCACAGTCAGTCAGTCTGTGATGATAGAAAATATAAAATGTGTTATTATAAAAGCAGAAAATCTGCATTTTAAACACAGACTGAATGTATATGAAGACAAAACAGAGTGAGGTCATAATCTGATGAACATCTGCTCTTCACATCTGTGCTTCAGCTCCTCTTACTGTGTTTGACATGACACAACGATTCAGTCTCTCTCAGACCTGCAGACTTTGAATGAGAATCTTTGTTTGGCTTTAATCTGCAGATGAAGGAGGAAGATGGTGTCACATTTAGGCTTCCATAATGTCCACAGTCTGTCACTGAGATCTGATCCAGAGTCAGAGTGAAGACACACATTTGGACTGTTTCCTGTTTTGACTCCAGGACATTTTGAATGAGCTCAGCTCAGTGAAGAGTTCCAGCTGGAAAGATGATCTCTGTTTGCTACCTGCTGTCAGGTACGACTGCCATAATAAACATGGAGAGTGAGCATGAAGGTGCAGAGGAAGACTCTAGTGTCATTTTTTAATGGTTTTTAAGGGATTTCATGGATGGTTTGATTTCCAGCAGGACACTTAAACATGACAGTGGACGTCCTAAAGAACATATTCACTGATATGAAACGTGTCATTGAACAGGATTACTATCAGTGCAAACATGATGGAAACAGCTGTGACTGCATGGATGTGACACACTTCAAATCTGCTCTTCACTCTTGGATTTGGGATCCACGGAGCTGCTCTGTGTCAACAAAGGAATGGTGTGGAAGGTCGCAGCGTACGGACACAAACACTGTGAGGTAACGGCGTAAAAACTAAACAATCAGCTCTGTGATTAATGAGGACATGAAGTCAGACATTCCTCATTAGGAGCAGCAGGAATGAAAGTGACTCCATGTGCTGCTGGGACTTCAGCGTTAGCTCACATATCTGACACATGTTCAGTCCAGATGTCAGCAGTGTCTTCTCACTCAGTTTGTCCCACTGTTGGCAGTAAGAGAGCACAGCTGGTTCACCTCTGACCCTCACTCTGAACCACAGCACTGTCACTCATCAGTACATCACACTTTAACCACACTGAACCAGAGTCTTCCTCAGCACCCTCATCCTCACTCACCATGTTTGTGTATCTGACTATTTCCTCATTAACCACAGAGATGATGAACTCACAGAGCTGAAGGAGACTTAATGACACACACACACACACACACACACACACACACACACACACACACACACACACACACACACACACACACACACACAACAATAACAGCCCACAGTTGTTCACTAGCTGATAAATTGCTTAAAGAGGAAACAGACACAGAGCGATGGTGGAGTCAGGAAAAGCATCACAGATCAAAGAGGAGAAGCTCAGATGGTGACTGCTCTGGATATTTGTTGTTGTTTTTAAGGTTACTTTATTTATACCCACAGGTAAATTTACTTTACAGAAAAATGATATCATCCCTTCAAACACACAATGAAAACGCCTCACAATAACATACTTGAACATTTCGGCTCAAATCAAAAACCATTCTTCTTCTTATTGAGTTCAGTGACAGCAGCAGGACAAAGCTGTTTCTACAATGCTTTGTCCTGCATCTTGAAATACAAACCTCTGTTCTCAGGAAAGAAGCTGAAATTCACCCCGTAGAGGATGGGAGCCATTTTTAAGAATTGATAATAGGGCTGGGCCGTCTCATACTGTTCACGGTAACACCGGTATAATGTTGGTCCGTCAGACACACAACAAAGCACTATTTTTGGTAGCGCATGCTAGCGGGCCGTCGTTATTACCGTGTTTTTGGAAAATACGGCGCACTTAAAATCAATCCTTTGATTTTTCTGAAAGTCGACAGAGCCCCTTATAATCCCGTGTGCCTTATGTATGAACTCTGGTTGTGTTTACTGACCTCGAAACGATTTTATGTGCACGGCGCTCGAAATGTTTCAGTACGACTTTGCTGAGCTACGGAGCCGCACCGCTTGATGGATTGTGGGAGCATTACGGCTGTCGTAGGCGGAGCCTCGCGGAGTGATACGTGCTGTTCTTCAACATAATATTACCGTATTGTGTGTGTATAACCTCTTTTTAAGTGTTGTGGATGTTATACATGGTAATGCTGAGGATGTGTCGGCCACTGGAAACGCCTTTTGGTTAAACTGTCAGCGAGGATTTTGCATTTGCACTGTTACATTTTTATATAACTTTAAAGCACATTAAAAAACAGCTGCTTGTTTAAGTGAAAATACATTGATGGTTTTTGCACTAATAAAGTTGTGGAGTTGTAAAGTATTTTGTCTGGTGTCAATTATGTCGTCAGTTATATCGTTATCGCAAATTTTCAAATGTATATCGTGATAAATATTTTTGGTCATATCGCCCTGCTCTAGCTGATAAAGCCATCCTCTGTACCTCAAAGGAGCTTGCAAAGAAAAAAGCGTCTGGACTTCTTTAAGTTGCTTGAAGACGTTTCACCTCTCATCCGAGAAGCTTCTTCAGTTCTAAGGTCAAATGGTGGAGAGTCTCAGATATAAACCTAGTGGGAATGACCCCCCACAGAGGGACAAAAGGACCCCCTGATGATCCTCTAATCGCCTGAGCCAAGGTGTAAACTGGGTGTGGGTCCCAATCAGCCAGAGTTTCGGGTGAGTTCATTGTGAAACCTGGCCCCACCTTATCATGTGAATTCCTGAGATCAGATAGCCCAGGATACAGGAAAAGAAGGCCGTCGCTTCCCTGAGCAAAGACCACAACATCACTGTTTTACCAGCTGATAAGGGAAGATGCACCGTGGTCCTAAACACTACAGATTACCATACAAAGATCACTACTCTCCTCAGTGACAAAAATACCTACAAAGCCCTAAAGCGAGACCCCACAAGCAGCCACAAAAAGAAAGTTATAGCTTGCCTTCAAGACTTTGAAAAGGACAAAATCATTGACCGCCTTAGATATCACCGCCTTTACCCAGGGGATGCCATACCCTGCATTTACGGACTTCCTAAAATCCACAAGGAAGCTGTCCCACTCAGACCCATAGTCAGTAGCATAAACTCAGCCACTTATAACATTGCTAAACACCTTGCTACCCTCCTTGCTCCTCTCGTGGGGAACACCCCACACCACATCAAGAACTCCACCGACTTCACCGACAAGGTCCAGAAACTTACCCTGGATCCAGATGAAACCATGGTGTCCTTTGATGTAGTCTCTCTCTTCACTTGCATACCCACCACGGAGGCCGTGGAAACTGTCAGAAAACGACTACAAGAAGACAGCTCCTTGGAGGACAGGACCAACTTCACACCCGATCAGATTTGCACCCTGTTAGACCTCTGCCTCACCACTACATATTTCAAGTACAACGAAGGCTTTTACAGACAAAAACATGGCTGTGCCATGGGCTCCCCCGTGTCACCTATTGAAGCCAACCTTTACATGGAGGAAGTGGAAAGAAAGGCTCTTGGCTCTTTCAAAGGAAGAGTACCCAGCCACTGGTGCAGATATGTGGACGACACCTGGGTCAAAATCAAGACACAAGAAGTGGAATCCTTCACTGCGCACATTAACGCTGTGGATAAAAACAGAAAGTTCACCAGGGAAGACACAAAGGACGACTGTCTGCCTTTCCTGGACTGCGCTGTGCACATTGAAGAGAACGGCAACCTCAACATCGAAGTTTACCGGAAGCCCACACACACGGACCAGTACCTCCTCTTTGACTCCCATCACCCTCTGGAACACAAACTTGAAGTAATTAGGACCCTACACCACTGGGCAGAACATGTTCCCTCTAAGCCTGAAGGAAAAAGAAGGAACACACACATGTAAAGGAAGCACTCAAAACCTGCGGCTATCCTAAATGGGCGTTCTTAAAGTCAGCAAAGAGGCACAGAAAAGAAGACCAGACACCAGCGAGGGAGGATAAGAAGGACAGACGCAACAACATTGTCATCCCCTATGTAGCCGGTGTATCAGAGAAACTCAGGAGAGTTTTCTCCAAGCACAACATCCCAGTGTATTTCAGACCCAGCAACACGCTCAGACAAAAACTGGTTCACCTGAAAGACAAAATGCCAAAACACAGACTTAACAATGTGGTGTATGCTGTACAGTGCAGCGAGGAATGCTCAGACCTCTACATTGGAGAGACCAAACAGCCACTTCACAAGCGCATGGCACAACACAGAAGAGCCACCTCCACAGGACAAGACTCAGCAGTCCATCTGCATCTTAAGGATAAAGGACACTCTTTGAGGATGCCAATGTTCACATTTTGGACAGAGAGGACAGATGGTTTGAAAGAGGAGTGAAAGAAGCATCTATGTCCACTGTGAGCGACCATCTTTGAACAGAGGCAGTGGTTTACGACACCAACTCTCTGCCATCTATAATCCAGTTTTGAGATCCTTCCCAGACGCCTTAACGCCCACTCACATCCTGGGCCATCTGACCTCAGGAATTCGCATGATAAGGTGGGGCCAGGTTTCACAATGAACACACCCGAAACTCTGGCTGATTGGGACCCACACCCAGTTTCACACCTTGGCTCAGACGATTAGAGGATCATCAGGGGTCCTTTTGTCCCTCTGTGGGGGGTCACTCCCACTAGGTTTAAATCTGGGACTCTCCACCATTTGACCTTAGAACTGAAGAAGCTTCTCGGATGAGAGGTGAAACGTCTTCAAGCAACTTAAAGAAGTCCAGACGCTTTTCTTTGCAAGCTCCTTTGACTACGATGACCTGGATGACTGAGAACCTTCACAGACATCCTCTGTACCTGTTTAGAGTACAGGGAGGTCAAACAGGACTGTGACTCACCTATCAGACGACTGGACCGTCTCACTATCTGACTCAGTGAGTTTTTCTCTGACCGAACCAAAAGATAAAATGGACTCAATAAAAAAAATCCTCCCTCGCTGGTGTCTGGTCTTCTTTTCTGTGCCTCTTTGCTGACTTTATAAACGCCCATTTAGGATAACCGCACATTTTGAGTGCTTCCCTTACATGTGTGTGTTCCTTCTTTTTCCCTTCAGGCTTTGAAAAACATGTTCTGCCCGGTGGTGTAGGGTCCAGGAAAGAAGATCAGACACCAGCGAGGGAGGATAAGAAGAACAGACGCAACAACATTGTCATCCCCTATGTAGCCGTTGTATCAGAAAAACTCAGGAGAGTTTTCTCCAAGCACAACATCCCGGTGCATTTCAGACCCAGCAACACGCTCAAACACAAACTGGTTCACCCGAAAGACAAAACTCCAAAACACAGACTTAACAATGTGGTGTATGCTGTACAGTGCAGCGAGGAATGCTCAGACCTCTACATTGGAGAGACCAAACAACCACTTCACAAGCGCATGGCACAACACAGAAGAGCCACCTCCACAGGACAAGACTCAGCAGTCCATCTGCATCTAAAGGTCAAAGGTCACTCTTTGAGGATGCCAATGTTCACATGTTGGACAGAGAGGACAGATGGTTTGAAAGAGGAGTGAAAGCAGAATCTATGTCCACTGTGAGCGACCATCTTTGAACAGAGGCGGGGTTTACGACACCAACTCTCTGCCATCTATAATCCAGTTTTGAGATCCTTCCCAGACGCCTTAACGCCCACTCACATCCTGGGCCATCTGACCTCAGGACATCACATGATAAGGTGGGGCCAGGTTTCACAATGAACTCACCCGAAACTCTGGCTGATTGTGACCCACACCCAGTTTCACACCTTGGCTCAGATGTTTAGAGGATCATCAGGGGGTCCTTTTGTCCCTCTGTGGGGGGAAACTCCCACTAGGTTTATATCTGGGACTCTCCACCATTTGACCTTAGAACTGAAGAAGCTTCTCAGATGAGAGGTGAAACGTCTTCAAGTAACTTAAAGAAGTCCAGACGCTTTTCTTTGCAAGCTCCTTTGACCACGATGACCTGGATGACTGAGAGCCTTCACAGACAGCAGTGATACATCTGCTGCTGTCAGGCCTGCAGGTATCAGGTTGTTGTTCTCCTTCATCTCATAGTGGACAGAAATTATTTTTTGGAGCTGTACAAATAATTTGTGTGGCATCAGATTTGATGCAGAACAGCTGATTGTTCTGTAAATAGTTTGAAATGTTTGTTTAAACAACATCTTGAAACAGAGACTGAAAAGAGTTCATACAATGGAACGAATGACAGCAAGCTTGCAACTAAAGATGGAGATCTGCTACCAGGAACTGTGTGGCCAGATCCTGAATGAACAAGAACTTTGGAACATTACTAATATGAAGCTATAAATCTCTATACGACATGCTATCATATTAATCTTGGTCTGTTTTTGTTTCCTTTCCTGTCTTAAATGGTCTCATGACAGAGAATGTTAACATGTTGTTTGTTTGTTTATTACCCCAAAAATGACTAAATAAACATCTAAAAAACCCAAAAAACCGCCTTGGCTGCATTTTTAGATAAACAGCTGCAAAAAACTTTTTCTGCATAACTCAGTAACTTTTTTGAAGAACTATATAATTAACTGCCCAACATTGGTCTTTATTTACTGTACTTGCAGACAGAGTTACAGACTCTCTCCCAGACCACAGACTCAGAATACAAGTCAGAGCTTTATAAAAAGAAAAAAGAAAGTTGTGTTTTCAAAATTGGAGTTCAAGTTATTTTCCTTCCAATAGTGTTAACATACTACAGGTCATGGACAAGATTGTTTTTAATTTTCATTGTAAGTGGGATAAAGCAGTTACTTAAAAGTAGTCTAACATAAATGCTGTAATTTGATTACTTTAATAAACATGTAACTTGGATGGACGTGATGCTGGCGTGACCACAGTGGTCCAAGGAGGGAGTTTTGTGCGTTTGCTCAGACACATGAAACATTAGAGGGAACGTTGCTCCTCCCACCACTGAACAAATCCTCAGTGACTGGACCGTGGCTGGTTTCACCCTCTTTCAATAAGCTGACAATAACAGAGTCATCTGCATATTTAATGATGGCCCAGTTTTCATATCTGCTCTGACACATGTTTGTATAGAGAGTGAATAATAAGGGTGATAAGACGCAGCCTTGAGGAGAACCTGTGGAGGAGAACACTGGGTCAGACAGAACCCCATTTATTCTGTTTGTGACCTGTCAGTTAGAAAATCTCAAATCCAGCCCACCAGGTTCTCCCTGATTTCAAACTGTTCTAAAAGTCTTTTAGTTAAAATATGGGCTGTGTTGTATTAAAAGCTGCAGAAAAATTGATGAACTGAAGTCTTGCAGAAGTCACTTCACTCTCTACATGTGTAAGAATCAGATTTAGTCAAAGTGCGTCCTCCACTCCTCTGTTGGGCCTGTATGCAAACTGCATTGGATCCAGCTGATGTTCAGTCTCTTCATAATCACATTTCTGATGAGTTTTTCAGAGACTTTCTGAGGTGAGGGCAACAGGCCTGAAGTTGTTTAGAAGTTTTGGACGACTAGATTTAGGGACAGGAACCACGACAGCTTCTTCCCAAAGAGAGGACACATGCTGCACTAATGTTATCAGGACCCTGGCTCTTGTTCACATTAACTGCATGAAAGGCCTTTTGGACATCGCTGAGTTAAATGATAAAGTGCTGAGTGTCTCTCAGTTTCAGTTCCAAAATATCCTCGCTAACATCAGAAGAACTGAAACGAGCATAAAACACATTCAAGTGTTTGCAAAATCTTTGTCTGATCATCTAAAATGATCTGACTGCTGCTCTGAGGATGTTCAAACTAGGGCTGGGACGACGCGTCGACGTCATCGATTACGTCGACATGTGAAGTACGTTGACCTAAAAAAAAAAAATGTGCGTCGATGCGTCATCACTTTCAAAACAGACACGGCGGCAGCGAGTAGCGGCAACATGAGTGAGGCAGCCGCAGCCAACTTAAATCACTCCACCCGAACACGCAGTTCGACAGTACGGGGATATTTGAACAGAAAAGGAAGTGATGCAGGCGTTTCCCGGCTTTGTAAGGTGGAAATGGCCTATCAGAAAAGCACGACGGCTATGCACCAGCACCTCAAACGACGGCATCCAGGAGCAGCTTAAGCTTCAGACTGAAAAATTCATCGATTAGGAAAATGATGGTTTTGCCCAGCCCTATTTCAAACCCTGCTATGGTTTTCATACAAGTCCAGGCATCAGACTTCACTACAAAGAAGCTCTTCATAGACTCTTATTTCTGTCTAACAGGAACGTCTGAATGACCAACAGCAGCAGCAGATTTAAAACACCGCCCCCTAATGACACAACACAGGTACTACATGTAGATGTGAGTCTACAACACAGCGTACGATGACCAATGCAGGATCATGCTAAGTGATCAACAGAAAATATCATTTCATTTGAGAAACAAACTAATGAGAGTCGTTTAGTGCTGTGTGTATCTGAAGAACTAAACTACTAATCTACACCAATGTTAATGAGCACATCTGGACTCACCGAGCCTTTCTGCAGTTCCTCACAGCTGGAATCAGTCTCAGTCGTCCGTCCTCTGATGTGTTGTACTTCTGCAGGTCCAACTCATCCAGAACCTCCTCTGACATCTGCAGCATGAAGGCCATAGCTGAGCAGTGGATCTCAGAGAGTCTCTCTGATCTGATCTCTGACTTCAGGAACTCTTGGATCTCCTGATGTACTGAGAGGTCGTTCATCTCCATCAGACAGTGGAAGATGTTGATGCTTCTGTCAGGAGAGATTTTATCACTGTTCATCTCCTTCAGGTTTTTGATGACTCTCTGGATGGTTTCTGGACTGATCTCTGTCTGACCCAGCAGAGCTCCTAAGAGTCTCTGGTTGGACTCCAGACAGAGGCCATGAAGGAAGCGGACAAACAGGTCCAGGTGGCCATTTTTACTCTGGAGGGATCTCAACATACTTTTTGACAGAAACTCATGAAGCGATGTGATGTCATTCCAGATATCCAGAAAATCCCTCAGCACCTTTGTCTTCCTGCTGGTGAGACAGTGGAACATGTAGACAGCAGCCAGAAACTCCTGAATGCTCAGATGAACAAAGCAGTAGACTGGTTTCTGGAAGATCACACACTCTCTTTTGAAGATCTCTGTACAAACTCCTGAGTACACCGAGGCCTCTGTCACATCCAGACCACACTGCTCCAGGTCTTCTTGGTAGAACATGATGTTTCCTTTCTCCAGATGTTCAAACGCCAGCATCCCCAGCTTCAGAAGAACTTCCCTGTCAGCCTCCGTCAGCTCCTGTGGACTCGTCTCATGTCCCTCATGGTACTTGTTCTTCTTCCTCTTTGTCTGAACCAGCAGGAAGTGTGAGTACATGTCAGTCAGGGTCTTGGGCAGCTCTCCTCTCTGCTCTGTAGTCACCATGTGCTCCAGAACTGTAGCAGTGATCCAGCAGAAGACTGGGATGCTACACATGATGTGGAGGCTCCTGGATGTCTTCATGTGGGAGATGATTCTGCTGGACAGCTCTTCATCACTGAATCTCCTCCTGAAGTACTCCTCCTTCTGGGCGTCAGTGAAGCCTCGTACTTCTGTTAGCCTGTCAACACATGTAGGAGGGATCTGATTGGCTGCTGCGGGTCGGGAAGTTATCCAGACGAGAGCCGAGGGAAGCAGATTCCCCTGGATGAGGTTTGTCAGCAGCTGGCTGACTGATGACTTCTGTGTGACATCAGACAGCAGCTTCCTGTTGGTGAAATCCAATGAAAGTCTGCTTTCATCCAGGCCGTCAAAGATGAACAGAAGCTGAGAGACAGCCAGCTTCTCTGCTGAGACCTTCTGTAATGTTGGATGGAAAACATGGAGCAGCTCCAGAAGACTGTACTGCTCATCTCTGATCAGGTTCAGCTCCCTGAATGAAAGCAGAACCACCACACTGACATGTTGGTTCTCCAAGCCCTCTGCCCAGTCCAGAGTGAACTTCTGCACTGAGAAGGTTTTTCCAACACCAGCCACGCCGTTGGTCAGAACCACTCTGATGGGTCTCTGTTGGTCAGGTAAGGCTTTAAAGATGTCCTGGCACCTGATTGGAGCGTCATGGAGGGCGTCCATCTTGGAAGCTGTCTCCAGCTGCCTCACCTCATGTTGGGTATGAACCTCTTCACTCTGTCCCTCTGTGATGTAGAGCTCAGTGTAGATGGTGTTGAGGAGGGTTCTACTTCCTGTTTCATCACTTCCTTCAGTCACACGTTCACATCTCCTCCTCAGACTGATCTTATGTTCATCTAAAACCTCCTGCAGACCAACATCTGCTGAAAGAAAGAAAAACAGAAAGAAAACTCTTCAATGTCTGAACAACAAGAAGAAGTCCAGTTTTCAGAAATGAGTCCATCAGCAGACAGATGTTCAGTCTTACTTTGTACACAGCTGCTCTGACTGGCTGTCTGCAGTCCAGCTCTGGATCTTTCTCCACACTGGGGACAGGACGAGTCTCCCAATGAAGCAGACTGGTCCCAGTATGAGGAGATGCACTGTCTGCAGAACCAGTGTCCACAGCTGGTAGAGACTGGATCCTTCAGGACGTCCTGACACAAAGCACAGCAGGACAGCTGCTCCTCCTCACAGACACCGCTCCTCTTCCTCTTCCTCTCTCTGTGAACACATTTCTTTATCACTAAAATCATCGACTGTCAGTGACAAACATGCAGATTTGATGACACTGTGCAGAAGCTCTGATGGTCACAGAGAAAAGTCAAAGTGGAGAAACTTGTGTTTGAGTTCAGTTCAAGCTTCCTTTGCTGTTCCTGTCTTATTAAACACAGAGTGATCAGCCTACAAACTCCACAGCAAAAGCCTTCATCACAGAGCTGATTATGTCCTTCACTGGATGTACTGGAAGTTTGGGATCCATCACTTTCAACTGACCTTTGACCTCCTCTAAAAACTGTGGACGAGCAGCGGTGTCACATTCAGAGCTTTCAGCTTTATTTTGAAAGAGTTCAGTCAGCAGGAAGTGAACTTCTGGGTTCTGATTTTCTTTCTCTTATTTTACAGAAGTGAAGAAGAAGTAAAAGCTTTGAAATGATCTGAGTGAGATTTCTGAACATTGCCACCAAATTGAGTTCAGCCTCCAGCAGTAACTTTGTTTCTTGATGCCTCCTGATGATGTGATGTTTGATTACAAACCTGTTCATGTGTTAGACATGAATCACATGAACACAGGCAGAAAAAGCAGCCAATGAAGCAAATGACAGAAACGTGTTCATTCACTGCCATGATCCAGATTTTCTATGTGCAGATGTTTGTAAAGAAGACGTGTGCAGCCAGGGCTGGACTGGGACAAACTCTACTTTTAAACTCTAGACTGTGAAACAGGCATAAATAAAGATTTGCTTTTTGCATGTGAGTCTGTGTTTGAGTCTTCACCGAGTGTTTGACAAATGTCACAAACACACAATTTATTAAAAACTAGCATTATCGTACACAGACCACCATTAGGAATAAACTATGATGTTGTTTATTCTATTACTCTCGTTTTCTTCTGCTTGTTTTCTTTTTTCTTTCTCAACAGGTGATCCATAGATGCATTTTCTTTTTCTGCCCCCCCCCCAAAAAAAGAAATATTCTGTGGCCCTTAAATGAACATTTTTTTGAATTATTTGAATATATATGAGTGCTTGTGTATAAATATGGTAAATGGCCTGTATTTGTATAGCGCTTTACTAGTCCCTAAAGACCCCAAGGCGCTTTACACATCCAGTCATCCACCCATTCACACACACATTCACACACTAATACACAAACAACACACACATGCTTTCAATTGTGTAATTTAAGTGATCTAGGTAGCTCTGTTTTGAAGTTCAGTTAACGCTAGAAATGTGTTTTGGAGTTTGTACGTGTTTTGTCTCTAGGGGCCACCACATATATTTACATATAAACATATATAAATAAAACCACTTTTTTTTTTTACTTTAGTAATTCCTTTTGTGCATAATTTTATATTATTGTTAATAATAAATCAATTAAAGCAACAAAACAACCTGAAGAGCCGGTTCGGAGCTGAAAGAGCCGGTTCTCTACAAAGAGCCGGAAATCCCATCACTACAACTTAGGCTACGTTCACACTGCAGGCGAAAGCGCATCAAATCCGATTTTTTTGACCCTATGCGACTCATATCCGATCATGGTGTGAAAGTGTGAACGGCACAAATGCGATATTTTCAAATCCGATTGGGGTCACTTTCGTATGTGGTGCTGAATCCAATACATATCCGATGTTTCAGAAAGCCACCGCTGTTTGGATGGTTTTTGGTTTTTTGGGGGTTTTTTTCAAATATTAAACTTTATTAAGAAACAGTATGTAGAAAACAAATGGAAAGAACAAACACAGAGATAGAATAAATGTATAACCGCAGATTTTGGATTTGGCTCTGTTAGTGTTCTTATACTTTTTTAAATTGTTTTTTATTATTTATGATTGAATTTGATCCTGCTGGGTTGTCTTAGCTTTAAAATCGGTCTTACTTTATTTTGAATTATTATTTTGCCTTTTCTAACATGTTGCATCACTCACTGTTATATTTTCTGGTTTTCTTTTTTATCATTTGCTTATTTATTTTATTTTCAATACATTTCAAACAAAATATCTTTTGCTGCACTTACTAGTATTTACATTTTTAATACATTTCCCTTTGTGTCATTAAGGTAGCGTTTGTTCGTTTTGACCCTCGTGGGCAGCCGTACGGCAGGATCAAAGATCGTCTATATTCGTGAAGACTCGTGTCTGCTGTGACGTGGTCCTGGAGCGTCGGCCTGTGTTCGGCAGACGTCGTTGGAGCGATCAGCTGATCCTGGAGCATGCGCAGAGTGAGCGCTCGCCTCCCTCCCAGAAAAGCCTGGTTCGCGTAAACAACAGCAGACAGCTACCGCCGCGGAGCTTTACCGCAGTTTTACCGGCTCTCGGATCGAGCTGCTGGTCGCCGTCGGGTCCTGTGACAGTGAGCTACCTGTCAGAGCAGCTGTGCTCACCTGCAGCTGTTAGCTGCTGACGTCAGCCCGGTGGCGTCATTTCTCTGATTAAGTGTCGTGTTTGAGGCTGTTGTGTCGTAAATCCGCCGGGAGCAGAGTTTGGAGCAGCTGAAGACACACCACAGGTTTGTGCTGAAGTCACCGAGACCTCTGAACTTTAGTTTGACCTCTGAACTGTCGTTTGACCTCTGAACTGTCGTTTGACCTCTGGACTTTATACAAGGAGGCTGCTGTGTGGATCCTACATTTCCCTTCATGCAGCTGGAGCTGTGTGTGACAGGAGTGAGTGATTTATGATGACTAACCTCAGCTTTAACTCAAAGTCAGGAAACAGATTATTACAGCTGCACTTCCTGTAGTGATCGCTGGCCACCATCAGGGGGCGGAGCTTCACTGAAACGCTTCCAGATGTGAGCAGCTGCTGTCCTCTGACCCGGTCCAGGGGTTTTAAAAAGGTCTTCGTGGACCTGAGATGCTGACGTCACAGTTTTTATCTTGTATCCTCTCAGAGACGATGGCGGAGCAGAACTTGGAGGCCAAGCTGAAGAACCTCCTGAAGCAGGAGAAGATCCAGCTGTGGAACCCGCCGTACACCGAGCAGGGCCAGCAGCCAGGCCAGCAGCAGGGCCAGCAGCAGGGCCAGCAGCACATGCAGGTGGGTGACCCGCCTGAGGAGGCGTGGCCACACACACCTTCCTACTGAGATCAAAGTATGAGGATATAACGTTCAGCCAGGTCTATGAAGGTCACTTTGTGACGCTGTTTAACAAATTAATCATTCACATGAATCCAATAAAATAATAAATCTGCTAAAACAAAAAAAATAAAACCATCATTAAAGAGTTCAGTTTTTCTTTCCTGTCAGAGGAAACCTCAGTTAAACAACTTACTGACCCAGTGAAACAGATTATAGAGGAAACACATGAGAGCAGGGCGCTTCTAGGATCAGAGCTTTGGGGTGCTGAGCATGCAGAGAGCTGCCCATCCAGCCAAGATACACTTTACTCGTCACGATGAGACGTCTTCCCCGTCTCTGTCAGTCCCTGCATCCTTAAATGTCTCCAGTTGTCCCGAGTTGTCTCTGACTGTCTCCTTGGTGCATTTAAGCCCCTGTTCCTCCCAGTTTTGAGATCCTTCCCAGACGCCTTAACGCCCACTCACATCCTGGGCCATCTGACCTCAGGAAGTCACATGATAGGGTGGGACCAGGTTTCACAATGAACTCACCCGAAACTCTGGCTGATTGGGACCCACACCCAGTTTCACACCTTGGCTCGGGCGATTAGAGGATCATCAGGGGTCCTTTTGTCCCCCCAGAGCAGGGGGAGGGGCTATCTATACTTTTGTTGTTAAATGTTGTCAATTAAGTACTGCATGCTTTTTATATTTTTAGTAGTGTCACACAAACAGCCAATATTGTCAAAAACAGAAATCTTTGGGGCTGCTGAAGCACCCAGGCGGGTTTGGGGGAAGCGCCCCCAAAAAGGGGCTAAAATCGCCCCTGGATGAGGACTGACTGATTCTGTTTCACTGAGATTCAAGCATCAGTGAGGTTTTTGTCTCAGCGTCACAGCAAAGTTCAGCCCATGTGCAGCGCCGTTGGATTCTGTTCTGAGCGCGCTCAGTGCTGTTCTTCTTCCATCAGGAGCTGGCGGAGCGCTACGCCCCCCTGCTGCGCCTGCCCATGTCGGAGGTAGGGGGCGCTCTGGAGTCGATCCGAGCTCAGGCGGTGAAGCGAGGCAGAGGAAACCAAACGTTCAGGGAGACGAGCGTGGCGACGCTGGAGCTGCTGCTGCCGCGAGACGCCAAGAAGGTAACGAAGGCGGCGAGGACAGAGGAAGCTACCTGACGGTGTACCTCACGCCACACACTCATCACATGACACACACCGACCCACAATGCTTTGCTCTCCTGTGACGGAGGAGAATGACCTCAGTGTTTGCTTCCAGGATCCAAAGGTCAGGACGTACCTGGAGACGAGGCTGGACGTGTCGGCGCAGCAGGTGGTGGACAGGTACTCGATTACATCGCAGGCTGAGTGTGTGTGTGTGTGTGGCTATGGAAACTGATAAGATTTTAGCCAATCAGATTCTATTATTGATATCTCTAATTGATTCAGATGTTCATCGATTGCCATTGGCTGCGATGTGAGAGTCACCTCCATCGCTAAGCAACAATAAAGACGTCACACTGATACATATTAATTACATTAATTATGTTTACTAAGCACGGTGGTTAGTACTGTTGCCGCACAGCAAGAAGGTCCTGAGTTCAATGCCACCATCAGGCCGGGGTCTTTCTGTGTGGAGTTTGCATGTTCTCCCCGTGTTTGCGTGGGTTCCCTCCGGGTACTCCGGCTTCCTCCCACCGTCCAAAGACATGCAGCTTGTGGGGATAGGTTAACTGGTTAATCCAAATTGCCACTAGGTGTGAATGAATGTGAGTGTGAATGGTTGTCTGTCCCTGTGTGTTGGCCCTGCGACAGACTGGCGACCTGTCCAGGGTGTACCCCGCCTCTCGCCCTATGACAGTTGGGATAGGCTCCAGCGCCCCCCGCGACCCTGAAAAGGATAAGCGGAAGTGAATGGATGGATGGATGAAATATGAAAGGTTTTCATTATGTGTCCAAGGCATTCAACTGTTTCACACTCTTCAGCAGAGAGAGCTTTTTTCTTTCCCATGTTGCTTGTAAGTGGTGGTGTGCTTAATAATGTGGCGCATGCTTCTTCAGTAGAAAAGGAATGATCGCAGGTGTCTGAGGCTGATGTCGGTGATCCAAACAGCTCTGAGACACAATGCCAACCATGAGTTTGATTGAAAAACAACACATTTAATCTTTGTGACACTTAAATACAATTTTATTAATAATTTGGAACGTGGTGTAAAAGTAATGCAATACTTAATTACTCCTGGGAAAAGGTAACTAGTTACACTACTCGTTGCATTACTTTCATGTTACCCTGTAAAACAGCTGCAGCTCACTGTCTCATAATCACTGTTTAAACCTGAGGCACCAACACACCTGTAATGAGGACACACACCTCCAACATAGCACAAAGCTGACCGCACAAATCAAAGATGAAGACACACAAAAAATGGTTGCCACGGTGATTCGACTGTAGAAACAGGAACAGGTAGTAACGAGGCTGCAGCCTGACTGCTCATCAGTTTGTTACCTGTTGAAGTTCAGGCTCTGGCTGCTGAGCCGAGGGGTGGAGTCTGCACACGCTCAGCTTTCACTCTGGGCTAGCTTAGCGTTAGCATGCTGTCAGTGCAGATGTAAAGAAGTGAGGTTGTGTTAGCAGCACTGTGAGTGTTTCTGTCCTGGATGCACGTTTCACTTATTTACATTTACATTCATCTTCTTCTTTTGTGCAATAAAAAATGCATTTGGACACACATGGTCACTGTTTTCCTCCTCTGACATCCAAGCTGGAATCAGCTGATCGTAGTGTGAGGACAAGAAGTGGGATCAACAGGACAAATGATTCCAAGCAGCTGGAAAACTGGGAAGCAGAAGAACCAGTTCTCCATTCAATACTGTAGTAAAGTGTGTGTGTGTGTGTGTGTGTGTGTGTGTGTGTGTGTGTGTGTGTGTGTGTGTGTGTGTGTGTGTGTGTGTGTGTGTGTGCGCGCGTGCGTGCAGGGTCGCTGAGGAGCACGGCCTCAGGAGCATCAAGCTGATCCTGAGTGGGAGGACTCTGTCTGCAGGTCAGTGACCTCACAGCTGCAGTAGTCATGTGATCTGTCAGAGCTGAGCGTGTGTGTGTGTGCAGAGCGGCGTCTGGACGAGCAGGGCGTGAAGAACCACAGCAAGGTGATGGTGCTGAGGGTGAGCGACGGCGAGCTGAAGCAGCAGCTGACGGAGGAGGAGGAGGAGAGGAGGAGCCAGGAGGAGAGCGTCCAGAGGACCCAGAAAGGCTTCCAGATCCTGTCAGAGAGAGGTGAGGAAACAACCACGCCTCCAACACACCTTTGTTCAGCCCACAGGTGACCACAGCAGGGTGGTGTCCCAGGCTAACAGGTGACCATGTGGGCGTGGCAGTGGGAGGGGCACAGCTGTTTGTTTTTAAATGTCTGCTCCTCTCCATCAGACGGCAGCGAGGACCCACACACCACACCGTTCCTGGAGATCGCCGACCAGAAAGGAAACCCTCTGAAGATTCCCCCCACGGAGAAGAAGGTGGAGTTTGAGATAGGACGCAGTGTGGAGGTCGGCACCAGGGGGCGCTGCTGTGTAACCTCTGTGTGTGTGTGTGTGTGTGTGCAGGCTCTGATCCTGGCCATGGGCTTCCATGAGAAAGGTCGCGCTCTGATGAAGAGGAAGCAGCACGATAACGCTCTGTGTCACCTGCTGCAGGCCGACCAGCAGTTCAGGTACGAGCGAGCTGATTGGCTCTGAGCCGCGTCACAGCTCACCACGAGTTTATCAGCCTTCAGCCTGAGATCAGAGACTCTTCATCCACCGCCACTGTAAACGTCTGAAACTGTGTTCATGAGACAGGAAGTCCCTGTGTGTGAGCGCAACGTGCACCAGCTTTTCAAAATAAACCTCCAGAGTGAGGAGGTTTTCCAGCACATCCAGCGTGCTGTGTGTCATTAATGAGGGTTAAAGTCCTGTGTGTGTGTGTGCGTGTGTGCGTGCAGTAAGTGCGGCTCGGCGCTGCTCAGCTCCGTGGATAACTACGCCGTGCTGCAGCTGGACATCGTGTGGTGTTACCGCGCTCTGGAGGCGCTGTCCTGCCTGGAGGATGGGCGGAGCCGCCTGCAGAGAGCCGAGGACTGTTTCCTGCGTTGCTACGGAGAACAGCAGGAGAGACTGCTGATGATCAAGGTCAGACTCTCTCACACACACACACACACACACACACTGTGTGTTGATGCTGAGGGTGAAATCATCATCAGGGAACGTGTTCATGTTTGTGACCAACATGAGGGAATAAACTTTCTGGTTTGTATTTGTAGTCCATATTTGTAGTCCATTTCCTGTAGTCTGAGAATCATTGACCAATCAGGTTTGAGCAGGCTGAGTGGCGGTGAAGACAGACTGCACTCTGATTGGTCAGCTTCTTAGACGATGCTGAGAGTGAGCATGTATGTGACACATTGAGTCTCAGTGGGACGACCTGTGTAAATAAAGTTTTAATGTTAATGTTGTAAACAATGTGAAGCTGAACAGTCTCACTGCAGATGTCCACTGTTTACTTCTTACTGGGATGTATCACCATGGTAACACATGCTGATGAGCTATGCTTAAGTTATTGCAGTGAATCTGTAACCTTCAGCCTGTCATTGACTTAATGTGTGTGTTGCCAGGGTAACACGGGCAGAGAGGAGGTGCTGTTCCTGCGTCTGTACCTCCTGCAGAGCCTCCTCTCCTACATCGAAGGAAGCGACTCTGAGGCGCGGCTGCAGCTCTCCAGGGTGAGACTCGGCTTAGCATGAGTGACAGTCCACAATAATCCAGCTGTGTGTGAGTGGCTCACTGAGCTGCTGTGTGTGTCAGGTGGAGTCTCTGTACGCGCGCCTGCGTCCCGACTCGGAGAAGATGGCTCAGCTGATGGCGCTGGGCTTCAGCGAGAGAGAAGCTCGGCTCGGCCTCAGAGCCTCCCGGGGCGACCTGCAGGAGGCCGCCATCCACATCAGCACCCGCCGACAGGTAACACCTGACAGGAAGTCAGTTCACCGCCTGTCGTCGTCCCGTTTGAGTGTTTAATAAAGTTTTATCTCTATTTATCAGGAGCGGGAGGAGCTGAAGCAGAGGGAGAGACAGAAGAGGAGGACGAGGATGGAGGCCATCTCCGCCCTGATGGAGCTGGGGTTCTCCCAGAGAGACGCCGCCCGCGCCCTGCACCACGCCGACGGGAACGTAGACAGAGCTTACGCTGTCAGTGGCCCCGCCTCCTCGTACAGGTCTCACAGGTGGAGCCGTGACTGACTCCATGTTCTCCTCTGTGCCATCCCCAGATCCTGCTGGACTCGAGCCAGGATGCCCAGGCGACCAATAACAACACAGAGGGCGGAGCTAGCCCAGAGATGGTGGAGCAGGTACGCTCAGAGGTCACGTTCAACATTCAAACTTTATTGAACAGTGACAAGACGAGCAGAGGAAAGCTGGGGGCGGGGCTTCTCTCTGTTCTCCTATAGCTATGTCTCCTCCAGCTGTTCTCTTTCTGTCCCTCCAGCTGTTCTCCTCCAGCTGTTCTCCTCCAGCTGTTCTCTTTCTGTCCCTCCAGCTGTTCTCCTCCAGCTGTTCTCCTCCAGCTGTTCTCCTATAGCTATGTCTCCTCCAGCTGTTCTCTTTCCTTCCCTCCAGCTGTTCTCCTCCAGCTGTTCTCTTTCTGTCCCTCCAGCTGTTCTCCTCCAGCTGTTCTCCTATAGCTATGTCTCCTCCAGCTGTTCTCTTTCCTTCCCTCCAGCTGTTCTCCTCCAGCTGTTCTCTTTCTGTCCCTCCAGCTGCTCTCCTCCAGCTGCCCTCCTCCAGCTGCTCTCCTCCAGCTGCTCTCCTCCAGCTGTTCTCTTCCAGCTGTTCTCCTCCAGCTGTTCTCTTCCAGCTGTTCTCCTCCAGCTGTTCTCTTTCTGTCCCTCCAGCTGTTGTATTTGGGATTCGAGCGGGATTCGGCTGAAGCGGCGCTCAGACTGACAGGTGGAGACGTCCAATCAGCGACACAGCTGCTGTTGGACAACCAGGGCGTCCTCTCCCCGGAGCTGCTGACCCCGCCCTCCACATCCTCCTCCTCCTCCACACCATCCTCAGAGGAGCCCAGCTCCGCCTCCAGCTCCCCAGGTAACAGAACCGCCCTTCGTTTATCCAGCATAAACAAAACAAAGTTACAGAACAGGAAGTGAGCGAGTCGATGTTTGAACGAGGCAGATGTCAGCAGATCTCATCCTTTGTAAGGACCTGAGCTGCCAGATTAGACCTTTCGTCTTCCTCAGTCTCTGTGACTCGTTTTGTCTGACGAGCATGGAAACTTCTACAGACGTCTCTTTGCTTTTCTCTGAAACTGAGAGCTCACAGGGTGAAACTCGTTTAGAGCAGGTTCATCTTCATCTCATCAGTCACTGTGAAAACATGCTAACCAAACCAGCCAATGGGGCTTCAGTGAGGACGGTCATGTGGTTTAGAAACCCATCATCGTCCAATAGAAAGCCTGAGTGACCCGACGAGCTGAGGAATGTACCTCAGAGGTGTAGTTGTGATTTCACACAGACTGTCAGTCGGAGATTAAATGTTTAAAATAGAATCAATAAAAACCCTTAAAGACAAAAACAGAAAAGAAAAAAGTCACATGATCTAAAGTCTGCTTGTGTGACCCTCCAGAGGACAGCGAGCTGGTGAGCGAGGTGCTCGAGGACATCGCCCCCCACGAGGAGGACTACCTGGACCTCACGCTGGAGGAGGAGAGCGAGCTCATCTCTGCCATGAAGGCGTACCTGCACCGTGAGCCCGCCCACACCTAGTGACACGCTCGGGCCGGGTCGAGTGTTGTCGCTGTGTAGAACAAACACGCGCACACACAGATCGTCCTGCAGTCGGGGAGTTCAGAGCGGCGTGCCAATGTGGAGACAGTGACGATCATCTGTTCAGCAATAATTCAGAGTCCCGCCGCTCAAACCGCACAGGTGTATCAGTTTAATCAGTGACATCATCAATGACATCATTGTTGGTGATGTTGGATCAAAGCGGAGTCTCAGTTTGTGTCTGAGCGGTTTCCTGTTGATTCTTTGGTTGTGATGGAGCCAATAAAGACGACACAAAGTGTTTCTGTCTGTCTGTCTGAAAACACAAAAACACAAAAGCAAAAACACCAGGTCAGTGAGAAGAACAGAGACTGAAGCTGATTGGTGGTGGAGGAGGTGTAGCATGGGGGTTAGGGTGGTGCATCAACAGACTCAGTCTTCACTCTGAGTCTCACTCTGCACTTCAGGCTTGAACCCTCAGAACCTTCCAGAAGAACTGTGAGACAAAGCTGAGTCTGAGCAGGAAAGGCTGCTACAGTGGCTTACAAAAGTATTCAGCCCCCTTGAACTTTTCCACATTTTGTCACATTACAGCCACAAACATGAATCAATGTTATTGGAATTCCAGGTGAAAGACCAACACAAAGTGGTGCACACGTGAGAAGTGGAACCAAAATCATACATGATTCCCAGTGTTGGGAAGGTTACTTTTAAAATGTATTCCATTACAGAATACAGAATACATGCCCCAAAATGTATTCTGTAACGTATTCCGTTACGTTACTCAATGACAGTAACGTATTCTGAATACTTTGGATTACTTAATATATTATCATGCTTTTTACAACAACGTGAATGTACTATTGCTGTGTGATTTATTACTATTACTGAAGGTCCGCGACTCCGAACCGTAGTAAAGGGACCTCTGACTAATACGGCGGGGTCCCTGTCGGCTCGTAGCCGAAAAATAGCTCTACTTTGTTGTGTGGGTCAACTTTTCTTGCGAGAGACAGAGAGAGGCGTTGAAAGACTGCTCCAACGGAACTTACTGTTTTCGGAGGAAAACACGAACAGTCGAGTCTTAATAGCTTACTTACAACTGGGCTCGTCAGGCTCTCTTCTTGGCTGAAGTGGTTATTATTATATTTACATGCTTCCAGCTCCCGTTTTTCCTCGATGACAACTCGTACCTTTCCACTCCCCTTTTTCTCCCTCCTCGCGCTCACAGACCCATAACGTGTATGGCAGTCCATTCTCCCAGCAGCACGGACTACACTGCCCATGATGCTACATTCTTTAGAGCTATGCTTGTAGCATTCTGCCTGTTAGCTTAGCACAACAACAACAACAACAACGAAAAGGCCTCTCTCACCCAGGAAACACACAGTCGCAGAGAGAGAGAGAGAGCGTCGCCCTGTAACCATGGCAACCGTAACGCTGCCGCCTGGAACAACAGACCGTAGCTGTCAAACAAACCCAAACAGTCCTGACCCGCGACAATATGAAACGGGAAAGTACCGCAGTGTAATCCATTTATTTCAACAAAGTAACTGTATTCTGAATACCACCTTTTTAAACGGTAACTGTAACGGAATACAGTTACTCATATTTTGTATTTTAAATACGTAACGGCGGTACATGTATTCCGTTACTCCCCAACACTGATGATTCCAAACATTTGTTTCAAATAAATAACTGCAAAGTGGGGTGTGTGTAATTATTCAGCCTCTGAGTCAACACTTTGTAGAACCAGCTTTTGCTGCAGTTCCAGCTGCCAGTCTTTTAGGGTCTGTCTCTACCAGCTTTGCACATCTACAGACTGAAATCTTTGCCCATTCTTCTTTGAAACAGCTCCAGCTCAGTCAGATTAGATGGACAGTGTTTGTGAACAGCAGTTTTCAGATCTTGCCACAGATTCTCGACTGGATTTAGATCTGGACTTTGACTGGGCCAGTCTAACACATGGATATGTTTTGTTTTAAACCATCCCAGTGTTGCCCTGGCTTTATGTTTAGGGTCGTTGTCCTGCTGGAAGTTGAAGCTCCGCCCCAGTCTCAAGTCTTTTGCAGACTCCAAGAGGTTTTCTTCCAAGACTGCCCTGTATTTGGCTCCATCCATCTTCCCATCAACTCTGACCAGCTTCCCTGTCCCAGATGAAGAGAAGCCCCCCCCAGAGCATGATGCTGCCACCACCATATCTGACAGTGGGGATGGTGTGTTCAGAGTGATGTGCAGTGTTAGTTTTCCACACATAGCGTTTTGCATTTTGGTCTCATCTGACCAGAGCAGCTTCTTCCACATGTTTGCTGTGTCCCCCACATGGCTTGTGGCAAACTGCAAACAGGACTTCTTATGGTTTTCTGTTAACAATGGCTTTCTTCTTGCCACTCTTCCATAAAGGCCAACTTTGTGCAGTGCACGACTAATAGTTGTCCTGTGGACAGATTCCCCCACCTGAGCTGTAGATCTCTGCAGCTCGTCCAGAGTCACCATGGGCCTCTCGGCTGCATTTCTGATCAGCGCTCTCCTTGTTCGGCCTTGTTCGATTACACACAGGTGCACTCTATTTAGTCATTAGCACTCATCAGGCAACGTCTATGGGCAACTGACTGCACTCAGACCAAAGGGGCTGAATAATTACGCACACCCCACTTTGTAGTTATTTATTTGTAAAAAATGTTGGAATCATGTATGATTTTGGTTCCACTTCTCACGTGTGCACCACTTTGTGTTGGTCTTTCACCTGGAATTCCAATAACATTGATTCATGTTTGTGGCTGTAATGTGACGTAATGTGGGAAAGTTCAAGGGGGCCGAATACTTTTGCAACCACTGTAACTCTAATACTGATTAATATATTCCTGCGCTGTATGAGCCCCTCCTGGATGGCCAAACTCCTCCATAAAGATTATGAACAGAATCAGTGACAAAGTGCAGCCTTGGTGGGGTCCATAACCCACCGGGAGCGAGTCTGACTTATTGCCAGCTATGTGGACCAAGCTCTTGCAGCAGTTGTGTAAGGTTCAGATAGCCCGTAGCAAAGACTCCCCATACTCCCGCAGCACCTCCTACAGAACACCATGAGGGACACGGTCGAGTGCCTTCTCCAAGTCCACAAAATACATGCAGACTGGTTGGGCAATTTCCCATGCTCCCTCAGGTATCCTTGACAGGATAGAGAGCTGGTCTAGTGTTCCACGACCAGGATGGGAATTGCATTGTTCCTCCTGTATCCGAGGTTCGACTAACGAACAGACGCTCCTTTCCTCCAAATCACGCCCCTCCAGGTCACACTGTCATTGCCCGAGTGTTGAAGTCTCCCAGTAAGACGAGTCCCGAGGTGGAGCACCCTCAAGCACCACACCCAAGGACTTCAGGAAGGCCGGGTACTCTGAACTGATGCTAAGTGCAGACAATCTGGATCTACTTCTAATTGGTGATTTTTGAATCACTCTTGTCTGGTCCCTCACCAAGGACTGATTTGCCACAGGAGACCCTACCAGAGTGCAAAAGCCCCCCAACAACACAGGATCCCTGGGACACACAAACCTTCCACCACGATGAGGTAGCGATTCACGGAGGGGCCTCTGAGTACTAACTTGATGTAAATTCTCCAGGAATATAACCTAGAGCCAAAAAGTGCTTTAAAGATCGATGCATTCACGCAGCTCATAATTAGACCAACTTATTATTCCTTCACATGTCCTGTTACTCCTTATATCTAAATGATTGATGGTTGAAAAATCCTAGTCTAAGGATCTTGGAGAGAAAAGCATCTGGACTTTAAGTTTCTTGAAGACTTTTGGCCTCTCATCTGAGAACGTCTTCAGTTCTAAGAGCAACTGGTAGAGAGTCCAGATTTATAAGCCCTATGGGAGTGTCCCTAAGAGGGTCAGTAGTGGGTCCATGACCCTCTTAGGGACACTCCCATAGGGCTTAAAATTCTGGGATTCTCTGCCAAGCTCCTTAGATTACTCTGACCTGGATGACTGCAAACCTTCACAGACATATTTAAAGGTCCTGGACTCTTCTAACCCTCTAACACTTAGTGCATCATATGAATACATGAATTTTTGTGAGTCTTTTATATCATCAGTGGGATTCACCACAATACATCTTTAAAACTTTGTCAGAAGTTTCAATTAACTCTCCACCTGTCAGAAACAGATATTTTCTGTTATCTGTATTAATCCAGATTATAATTTCTTTTGTCACAGCAGGAATGAAAACCTGTTTATGTGATGGTGTCGGTGTGGCCACACAAATCAACACACACACAGACTGTTTGATAAAAAACCTGCTTTCTTATTTTAGTCCGAGTTTATTTATCGTACATGATTACAGTCACAGGTGAGGGGGGCTGGTCAGGGTTGGGGGTCAGAGGTCAGAGGGGTTTAGAAGTAGTTGACGACTCTGCGGATGGACTGGATGTTGGGGTTCTGGGCCTGCCACTCGTTATGGCTGCAGTAGTCTCCACGCTCAACAATGTACATGCGGCCACGGAAGTTTGGCTCCTCGTACATCACCCAGCTGGAGGTGGAGCAAGGAGGGAAGAGAGGCGGGGTTAAAGTGAGGAACATGCTTTTATTAACCTGTCACACTTTTGTTAAGGAGGATTCAGAATGATGTTTAAATATATTCCGCCTTAAAACATCTTTAGACTTTTTTCTATTATGTTAAGTCATGCTAACACATCCAACCTTAGGTTGTTAGCATGCTAACATTAGCACTAAATAGAAAAATTAAGCTGAGGATGAAAAACAGTTCTACTGGTCTCCAGGTGAGAAGTCTAATAATAAGATAAGCCTGGTGGGGTTCATCCTCAGGGGGACATGAGCGTGAAAAATCCTGAAAGCTAAAGTTTGAACTCAATCAATCAAATCAATCATCAGCCAAAACTTCCAAGAACAAGAACATTACTGTGTCACATTTCATCATCTGGGGATAATAAATAATGAGCCCCACAGTCTAAGCTGCCAGCAGCAATAAAGTCTACAGAGTTCATCCTCTGCAGAGCAGGAATATGTCAACAACCGACCTTTACTTTGAATGTGAATGATAAATATTTCCTGTTAGCATGTTAGGAATATTGTCCTAATACTAATCTCAGGTTAAAGGTCACCAAAGTCTATCCCCTGGGGAGTAGGAACATCAGCGTTAAGGTTTCTGGTAAAGGAGAAACTCACGCTCCGTCTCCGTAGACCTTCACAGAGTTGATGCAGTTCTTGGAGAAGCCGCGGCTCTGCAGGAAGGGGCAGTCGTCGCAGATGTCCACGCACTGACCGGAGAAGTTACAGCCCTCGAACAGCTCGATGCGGTAGTGCTCGCCGTGCTGCCGGACAGACGGACACGATTAGGTCAGAATCCAACAACAAAACCTACATCACAGACCGGACGGAGCAGCTGTAGCTTCAGGATGAAGGTGCTTCACCCCAAAGCAAGAAAAGATGGTTTCCCCTCAGTGGAAAAGACTCACAGAGTCAGTCTTTCACTAACACATGAAAAACAAACTCTGACATTTTTAAAAGTGTGAATTAAAAAGAAGATGAAATTGTGTTTCCTAACAGCAGTAAAATCTCAGATCTGTCAGATCACCTCATCCGTGCTCTTTAAACAATCACGACTCCGTCAGAGGTGCTCACCATGCGGATGGGTTTGCAGGATCCCATGTGGTCGTTGTGGGAGTTCCACCTCTGGAATTCTGGGTACTCGCCGTGCTCCAGGATGTACTGCTGGCCCTTGAAGTCAGGGTGGTCGTAGCAGATCCAGGCTCCGCTCTCCACACGGATCGAGTTCACCCTGAAGAGACAAAGACAGGCTCCAGATGTTACCCTGCAGAGGTGCTCAGTCACATGTTGAAACCATCAGCAGGTTTAACTGGTCAGAACTTTTTCATCCTCCGTCCCAGCACGATCATCTGCTGCTCAGACGCAGTCATGGAGTTCAGGTGATGATCAGCTGAAGGAAACAGGAAGCACTTACACCAAGAACTCCAGTTTATCCTGACCATGATGATGATGATGTCGGCCTCGTGCTCTCCTCTGATGAAGAGCGGCTGAATGTTTGATAAGGTCAGAAAAAAAAGTGCTGAATATGGTTTCTGTGTGGACGGACTTCAGTCTGAGTTTGTGCTGTTAGTGAAAACTGTTGGTCATCAAATTCACATCTTTGAGTTTGCAGAACGTCAGATCTTTGATATGTGTTTCTATTTGTCACTAAAAAGGAAACGTTTAGACTTCCTGTACGGCCAGAAATCACAAAGCTTCTGTTCTTCTGTGTTTTCATTGATGTCATTAGAAAAATCTTAAGAGTAACTGAAACACTGACCTCGTATCAGTATTCAGAGGCTCGTCAGAAATATCAGCTCTCGCCTGAATTTCAGAAGCTGAAAGCAGAAACAGTTTCGTCCACACGGTTTGAATATAAATGTGACCACCAGGGGGCAGCGATTCCACACATGTGTTTCCAGATGTGCGCTGCAGGTCTCTCAGTTTCTGACATTTGTTGTACTTGTCATGACTTCATGACCTGCTTACAGTTACACTGACAGGCTGCGCCCCCTCGTGGCTCAGAGCGGTATTACATAAAACCAGCTGTTACGTTTCCTCTGATCAGCTGATCAGTCAGACTCTGGTTTCTGAGCTCAGAGAAACTGAAGGTGCGACTGAAGATCTGCTCTGACTCAGTTCAGGTTCAAACGTCTTCAGTAAAGAAAAAAAGAGAAAGCAAACACCTGAAAACAGGAAGTTACCTGTTCATGAAGCCGCGGTCCTGGAAGTTATCACAGTCACCTCTGACCTCCAGCTTCCTGCCGGTGAAGCACTTCCCCTCATAAAAAGTAATCTGCAGGACAAACGGTCACGTGCTTTCATTCAATAAAACTTTATTTAAAAATGATTGACAGGACGAAGTTCCTGCTGTAATCTGAAGCCTCCAGTCTCACAGGTCTGAATTTATCATGACTCTGTCATGTGAATCATCTCCATCCTTCACCAGGTTGTTAGTCTTTGATGTCTCTAACATGGAATAACACGAATAAATAACAATGAATGACATTTCTGAATCTAGGCTGGAAAGTAACTGAGTATTTTTACTGCTCTGTAACCTGATCCTGGGCTTAGAGGACGATCGAGCGTGCAGCGACGTCTGTTTGGTCTTAAACATGACCCCAGCTGCTTTATTAAAGTGACATCATCAACAGCAAACAGTGAAGTTTTAACAAAAACAGAAACTGTCGTTTTAATGTTTCACATGAATGTGAAGTGAAACTCAGATGATGATTTATTTTTTCTGTTCTTGTCTTTAAAAACTAAATGTCCTGCTGCTGTGAAGAGCTTCACACCAAACTCCATTCAAAAATTGACTATTTTAAGCAGCCTGATCTTCAGCTTCAGAGCTCAGACTGAAACAGAGCTCAAAGCGATCCTCGTCGGTCTCACTCACCTTTCCAGAGTACTGTGACATTTTGTCCCGCTGGATGTCGTCCAACCTGGCCCGCAACCACACACACAGTGTAACAGAGAAAAAGTTGGACACCCCAATTTATACGGAAGGGGGGCGACCGAGGGGCGCGGCGGGCCGAGGGCCGAGGCCCCCGGACAAAAGCGTCGGCTTCAAAGGTTTCTGCTGCCTCGACGCTTTCAGTTCATCCAGACCTGTCTGCTGATTCTGCTGTGTGTGTGTGTGAGTGTGTGTGTGTGTGTGTGTGTGTGTGTGTGAGTGTGTGTGTGTGTGTGTGTGAGTGTGTGTGTGTGTGAGTGTGTGTGTGTGTGTGTGTGTGTGTGTGTGTGTGTGAGTGTGTGTGTGAGTGTGTGTGTGTGTGTGTGTGTGTGTGAGTGTGTGTGTGAGTGTGTGTGTGTGTGTGAGTGTGTGTGTGTGTGTGAGTGTGTGTGTGCGTGTGTGTGCGTGCGTGTGTGTGTGAGTGTGTGTGTGTGTGTGTGAGTGTGTGTGTGTGTGTGAGTGTGTGTGTGAGTGTGTGTGTGAGTGTGTGTGTGTGTGTGAGTGTGTGTGTGCGTGTGTGTGCGTGCGTGTGTGTGTGAGTGTGTGAGTGTGTGTGTGAGTGTGTGTGTGTGTGTGAGTGTGTGTGTGAGTGTGTGTGTGAGTGTGTGTGTGAATAGAAAGTGCTTGGCCGCAGCTTTGCAGCTCAATGATCTTGCACACGTCACGTTTCTACACAAACAGGCTGTGGTCAGGAGGAAGTACTGCCATCCTTTACTGCAGTAAAAGTATTCCTAAAAGTACAGTACTAATACTGCGTCACTGACACTGCCTGCACTGATGCAGCTGTTAGGTTTCGTTCAGTCTTTCTTTGACTATTTAAACTTTTCCAGGAGCTGAGCTTCAGTCCTGCTTTGATGTGACGTCTTCATCTCTCTGAGCACCAACAGCAGCAGCAGTGAACCTCAGGCTGAGGTAAAGCTACTCTCGGCAGGTGAACAGGTGACTTTTACCACCACAGTTTGGGTTTCTACTTCCTGTGTGTGGTTCTTTTTCTGGTTTTTATCCTCCTCGTGTCTCCTGTGTTTCCGCTTCCTGTTTTATTTTGGTAACTGCTGTTGTGCTTCCTGTTTTTATTGCTGGTAGGTTTCCCGCCGCGTCCTCACCTGTGTGGTTACAGTTGATGTATGTGTCCTGTCAGCACACAGGTGGACAGTCAGAGGACGTACCTGTCAGGTGCTCTCAGCTGATGGAAACACTGCACCAAGCTGAGACGAGACAGGAAGCACCGAATCAAAGCTTTGTTCTGTTCTCTGAGCTGAAACCTTCAACCTGAAGCAACATTAAATATTATTTATAATGTTTAAAACATGAAACATTATAAACGTTTCTCTGAGGTGTGTTTGCAGGTTTTCTGAGGATCAGGCTGAACACAGGCAGAATGAAAGCACATTAACCACCTGCAGCTCTGACTGTGGTCACATGATCGCAGTCAGCTGTTTGTCAGGACAGCCTCCTGGGCTCAGGCTGCCAAAGCTCCGTGTCAGAGCTCAGATGGTCTCAGGCTGGTTTCCTGAACACGCCGATGAGTTCACTGCACTCAGACTCCACAGTCACAGACTTTTGATCGTGCTCTGCTCGACGGGGTTTACAGGCTTCTACACAGGCAGCATCTGCAGTTCCCCTGATGTCCAGCAGAGGCAGCAGTGAGTCAGCCGCAGAGACGTGTTTAAATAAGCATGTTCACAGATTTGGATGCTGCTGTTTCCCAGATGGCGAGTGGAGCCACGATTGAATTTTACAGATATTTCTGGAGTGACATTAAAGATTTGTTATTAGAGGTATTCAATGAATGTGTTAATGATCAGCAGTGTTGGGAAGGTTACTTTTAAAATGTATTCCATTACAGAATACAGAATACATGCCCCAAAATGTATTCTGTAACCTATTCCGTTACGTTACTCAATGACAGTAACGTATTCTGAATACTTTGGATTACTTAATATATTGTGGCGAGTTCAGACAAGGAGGAGACGGAGGTATCGTTTGGTCTTGCTTCCCGTGAGCTAGCCAGGGAGCACAGCCGTTTATTACATTTGCAGAAGAACGCACTGCCACTAGCTAACTGCTCAGCGCGGCAACCACAACACACATAGGGCGCCCTCTGACCCCGGAAGGACACACCGTCGCAGCGAGAGGGCGTCACCCGTCACCATGGCAACATACACAAAACATAACTGTACAAGCAGAACCCCGAACAGCCCTGACCCGCTACAATATTATCATGCTTTTTACAACAACGTGAATGTTGTTGTGTGATTTATTACTATTACTGAAGGTCCGCGACTCCGAACCGTAGTAAAGGGACCTCTGACTAATACGGCGGGGTCCCTGTCGGCTCGTAGCCGAAAAATAGCTTTACTTTGTTGTGTGGGTCAACTTTTCTTGCGAGAGACAGAGAGAGGCGTTGAAAGACTGCTCCAACGGAACTTATTGTTTTCGGAGGAAAACAGGAACACGGTGTACAGTCGAGTCTTAATAGCTTACTTACAGCTGGGCTCGTCAGGCTCTCTTCTTGGCTGCAGTGGTTATTATTATATTTACATGTTTCCAGCTCCCGTTTTTCCTCGATGACAACTCGTACCTTTCCACTCCCCTTTTTCTCCCTCCTCGCGCTCACAGACACATAACGTGTATGGCAGTCCATTCTCCCTGCAACACGACTACACTGCCCATGATGCTACATTCTTTAGAGCTATGCTTGTAGCATTCTGCCTGTTAGCTTAGCACAACAACAACAACGAAAAGGCGCTCTCTCACCCAGGAAACACACAGTCGCAGAAAGAGAGAGAGAGCGTCGCCCTGTAACCATGGCAACCGTAACGCTGCCGCCTGGAACAACAGAACGTAGCTGTCAAACAAAACCCAAACAGTCCTGACCCGCGACAATATGAAACGGGAAAGTACCGCAGTGTAATCCATTTATTTCAACAAAGTAACTGTATTCTGAATACCACCTTTTTAAACGGTAACTGTAACGGAATACAGTTACTCATATTTTGTATTCTAAATACGTAACGGCGGTACATGTATTCCGTTACTCCCCAACACTGATGATCAGATGCTCTCTCCAACTGTGAAACGAGGAATAATTTCTTTACTTCCTAAACCAAACAAGGACTCTGTCCTTTTAGATAACTGGAGACGTATCACACTTCTTTGCTGTGATTATGAATTGTTAGCTCATCTCTATGCCAACAGATTAAAAATAGGAATAACTCAAATAATAGATGAGACACAGTCAGCCTTTATAAAAGGACGTCACATCCATCATCATACCCGTTTAGTATTAGATATGTTGGATTACAATCATTTAATTCCTCATGATAGCCTTATTTTATTTCTTGATTTCTTTAAAGCTTTTGATTCTTTGGAGCATAATTTTTTATTTAAAGCTCTGGAGGCTGTGGGTTTTGGTCCCAGATCTGTTAGTGTAGTGAA
The DNA here is from genome assembly GCF_057381845.1 of Rhamphochromis longiceps. Classification (NCBI taxonomy): domain Eukaryota; kingdom Metazoa; phylum Chordata; class Actinopteri; order Cichliformes; family Cichlidae; genus Rhamphochromis; species Rhamphochromis longiceps. The sequence goes on from NC_140565.1 coordinate 36,130,186, forward strand.
AATGTTGTACAGAGATATAACAAGTAGAACTGCTCTCAATCAAGGGTTTTCTAATAGTTTTAAAATTAATCGTGGCATTCGGCAGGGATGCCCTATTAGCCCGTTATTGTTTATTGTTGCAGCAGAAATGCCATTTATATCAAACTCTCTCCAGATGTGGAAGGAATAAACATTCTTGATAAAGAATTTAAAATTAGTCAATGTGCTGACGACACTGCCTTATTTCTAAGGAATGTAAATATGGTCTCTACTGCAATTAATAAAATCCTTTCAGTTTCAAAGCATCCGTCTTAACACTAAACCTTAGAAAATGTGAAATCTTAGCTGTACACAGCTGTAATCAAAGTACTGTTAACAATATTCCAGTAAAAGAGGAAGTAAAATACCTTGGTTCAATAATCAGTAAGAATATTAATGATGGAGAGAATAATAACATAACTTCTAGATTAAATGTAGTTTAAAAAAAAATTTAATCACTGGCTAACACGTGATTTATCCATATTAGGTCGTATCTTACTGTCTAAAGCAGAAGGACTTTCAAGACTCACATATCCCTGTTATTCAATTTTTACATCTCCCAAAATGATCAAACTGTCCAATTCTATTTTATTCAGCTTTATCTGGAAGAATAAAACACATCATATACGCAAATCACAATTAAAGACTATGAAAACGGGGGCTTGAAAGCTTTAGACTTTGAATCCATTATTGCTGCGTTCAGGCTCAGATGGATGAACGACTGCATTTCCCTCAGTCTATGTGGTGCCATAATCCAGACAAACTCTTTAATAAGCTCGAGGGTAGATTTTCTGCTCAGATGTGATTTTGAAATATCTGAGATTCCTCTTAAATTGTCTAGTTTCTATAAGCAAGCTTTGAATGTTGGGAAACTAATTTTCACCCACAATCCTGTGCTGTGGAATAGCAGGGTCATAGTCATCAATAAGACTCCTTATTTAAATCAGACTGGTATGATAGCGGTGTGTGTTTGTTTTTGATCTGCTTGATAAAAACAGAAACTTGCTATCTTACGAAGAATTTATTGATAAGTATAAAATAGACGTTTCATTTAATAATTATAAGGTTTGTAAAGCGATACCATCGTAAACACTTTAAAGTGTTCACTAACAAGAACAAGCTCACCTTCACTGACAATGACACCTCAATAAAGGACAATTTAGTAATAAGTTAATCTCTAATACCTGTAAGCAAACTGTATTCTGTAACTATAATGTCAATGTCAGACATCACCTTGATAACACGTTGAAAGAAAAGTCATTTTCTTACCTAAAATAGCCACCTGTGCCTAAAATGAAAGAAACACTTCAGAATCATATCTGACGTTTATCCTGTATAAAAGGTTTAAGTTCGAGTCCGACTCTTTTCTGTTCTTCTCATCCAGAAACACTAGAGCATCTATTTTTCAAATGTCAGCACGTTGATGCAGTTTGGTTTGAAATACTCTGCTGGCTTTCACTCAGAATTTCCAATATACCTGCCTTCACATGTAAGGATGTTCTTTACTTTATGGACAACCTGGACTCTGAAATCTCAGATGTTGTCAGTTTTGTAATAGTGCTGTGTAAGTGTTTTATTCATTCATGTAAGTGGAAGATGCCTCTCCTCTGTTTACCGTCTTCTTCAATTACTTTTTTATGGGGGCGATCGTGGCTCAAGAGTTGGGAGTTCGCCTTGTAATCGGAAGGTTGCCGGTTTGAGCCCCGGCTCCGACAGTCTCGGTCGTTGTGTCCTTGGGCAAGACACTTCACCCGTTGCCTACTGGTGGTGGTCAGAGGGCCCGGTGGCGCCAGTGTCCGGCAGCCTCGCCTCTGTCAGTGCGCCCCAGGGTGGCTGTGGCTACAATGTAGCTGCCATCACCAGTGTGTGAATGTGTGGATGACTGGATATGTAAAGCGCTTTGGGGTCCTTAGGGACTAGTAAAGTGCTGTATAAATACAGGCCATTTACCATTTTGTCAATATTTTAAGTCACTTAAGCTTATTTCAAATGTGAATAAAAAAACTGCTGTACTATGCAGTAAAACCACAAAGTACTTGTTATTCTAATGTTCCTGCCTCTGTCAAAAGGTCTATGTTCCTTAATATTAAACCCCAGATACTTTATTTTCTCCCTTTGAAGTGCTGTATAAATACTAGAGATGGCACGATACCACTTTTTTATGTCCGATACCGATACCGATATCATAAATTTGGATATCTGCCGATACCGATATGAATCCGATATAGTGTTTTTTAATCAACAAAACTGTTTTTTAAATATCTTGCTGCATTTTGTATAAGTTCATACTCAAGTTTAAAACAACAACTACACTAAAGCTATTCTGTTATACCTGTATACAAAAAAAATATTTCATAGTTCAGCAATACTGATCAATCTAATAAACTTAAACCTACACCATCCTCCCTATTCTGGTATTTTAAAGAGTACTTAGCGTAAATATTAAGCAACCTAACTAATAGGGTTCCAACTCCCAGCAACAACAAAAATAAATAAATAAAAAATAGGGAACCACCCCTCACGCTCCACCTCATGATGCTTAATCGACGTAATCAACCTTAATTTGATGCAGTGTGAAAAAAAAAAAATGCACAGAAATCAATTATTTTTCAAGAAATATTAAATAGATTCAACATCTTTCTTCAACAAAATTGCAGACTGCACAGATGGTACCTTCCCAAAGGAAAAAGTACTATAGCTTACTAGGGTATATATATTAGACTTAACAGTCACTATATACAGTAATGGACTTCTATTCATTTTACATCAAATTAAAACTTTGGGTGTCAGATAATTATTTATTAAAAGCTCGACATTTTAAATGAGAATAAGAAAGAAAAGTATGTCTTTGTGCCCCCTTTTCCCAGTTAATGCCCTATCGGCCCCCCTGGCTAAACTTTGCTAGATCCGCCCCTGCACAGTTACCAGCGTCAGCTACGTAGAAAAAGATCCTCGAGTAGAAAGTAATATTAAATACATTCTAACAACAGCTTATCAAGCTTAAACGTGCTGCTGTTGTTCAGCCACTGGTTTCCTCTTTCTGGTGCAAAGTGGACCAAAAACAAACAAGAGAGACGGACTCGAGACAGAAAAGCCGATCAGCTGATCGTTAAGCAGTTTCATGATTGAAGTAGCAGCCGGAGAGCGAGAGGCAGTCGCTCGTTAAGCTTAACGTGGGAATGCTTTACAAACATTCAGAGATGGACTTACACACTTGCTTTACTTCTCTCGGGGATAACTTTGTCGGAGATGAAATGCCGGGTTGCTAGCGAAGCTCCACATGCTATCCAGACCACCGACAGGTCCGCATGCCACAGCCGCTCTATCACGTGATGCATACTGCTCCGACGTGCTAACGTTCTGAGGCGAGTTACGGCGTGTTGCAAGTTTTGTGAGGTGCTTTCGTGATATTTAATGGATCGGATTACATTTTTTATTTTTCTCCGATATCCGATCCAGTAATTTAGGTCAGTATCGGACCGATACCGATACGTAATATCGGATCGGTCCATCTCTAATAAATACAGGCCATTTACCATTTTGTCAATATTTTAAGTCACTTAAGCTTATTTCAAATGTGAATAAAAAAACTGCTGTACTATGCAGTAAAACCACAAAGTACTTGTTATTCTAATGTTCCTGCCTCTGTCAAAAGGTCTATGTTCCTTAATATTAAACCCCAGATACTTTATTTTCTCCCTTTGAAGTCAAAGACTTGCTTCACCATCTTTATAATGTAAATTGTTACAATTCTGGTCTGTTTGACTTGGATTTGATCATTTCTTCCAATAAAGGTTAAAAAATCATGCTCACAGACTGTTTGATGTCCAGAGATAATATCTGCATTCATAACACCTGTTTCTAACTCACCTGTTTAAATCGTATTAAGGCTTGAAGTTTGCATTATTAGGGGCGTGGCCTCTTTGACTGAGAGGTGGATGGTGACACAGGTGGTTGTAGCTGCTAGCTGTCTGCTAGCTTCACCTGAACTGCACCTCTGGACCGTGTTTGGGCTGTTGGAGCGTTTAATGACATCATGTGAACAATAACATGGCTGCTGTGAGGTTACTGTGGTAACAGAGCATCCAACAATGTGGAGCTCCAGGTTTTGTGCACAGTGAAATTTAGGGCTGAACGATATATCGCATTTGCGATAATATCGCGACATGATCAAGTGCAATTTTCTAACCGCAAAGGCTGCGATTATACTCTGGACATGTCCAAATTCATGGGCTGCATCCTCCTGAGGCCGCATTTGTAGACCGATTACGTCACAGCGACGCGCCGAAGGCTGTCCAAATTCATAGACTCCTCCGAATGTAGCCGACAAATGCGTCCTCCTTTTCCCCGAATTTGAAGGATGGGTCGGGTGTGTCCTTCGTGGCCTACCATATCCCAGAATTCATAGCGCGGCCCAGCCAAACTCCAGTTTCCAGCAATGGCGGCCGCTACTAAGTTTTAAAATTACTCTTACTAATCTTTCTGGGTCACAAAATAAACTTAACATATTTTCAGGCGAGAAAGTAGCTGTGTAAACATCAAATATCTGCTCGGTTTATCAAGATATCCCATATTTGCAAAAGTGCTTCGACGTTTTCAGAGGCGTCTGCTACCCACCAGCTCGACAGCTAGCCGGGAGCTCGAGGGTTACTGATGCGGCCGAGAACGGCACAACTCCCGGCACATCATTTTCAGATCACCGCGGAGTTTCGCTGCTCGGGTTAAACGTAATATATAAGTCACTTAGACAACCTAAAAATGTTATTGTTGGGCTTTTTTCAGTGTTTTGTTTGTTCGTGAGTAAATCGGTTTGGCTGAGATTAAAGTTATTAGATTAGATAAAATAAAACTTTATTAATCCCCCGGGTGGGTTCCTCCTTGGTTTTCACACAGCTGACTAAACGTCAAACAGAAAACTTATTAAACAGAAGTATGAGACAGTCGAGAATTTACACCAGTGTCTGGTTATATTTTAGATAGCAAGAAGCAGACGGCCGAGTTTATTAAACTCCACCGAGACAGCGGTGACGCTAATCAGAACTAGACCGTCCAATTTCACGCCTTTAAATTTTAAAGGCGTGTTTGTGTGTGTGTTTATACAATTGCTATTATGTTTGCACTTTATGTGTAATGTTACTGACTGCAGAGATCAGTAAGATGTGTGTATTTTTTATTTATTAGTTTTATTTATTTAATATTATTTTTTAATTGAATGACTGTCTAGTAGTTCACAGATGTCGAAAAACTGAGTGTGGTAAAGCCACTGATTTTGTTTATGTATATTTCTGCAATCTGCACATTGTACTGACTTTCATTTTAATGTTTACACCAGGGTTCCTTGTCAGCACTTTATGCTCAGATGTTTGTAAGCTAAAAATAAACTATTGTGTATGTTCAAATATACTGTTGTGATTGAAGAAGTTAAATAAAAATGTCAGTCATCAATTCATGCATCACCTCATGTCATCATAACAGAGGTCTGTCTTCCAGGAAAGAACAGTTTAAAATTAATGTAATATAGTATTGGCCATACTATATGATGTATTGCTTGTCTTTGTTTAATAATACAGAAGACAAAGACCTTAAAAAATAATCGCATATCGCATCGCAATTGCAATATTGGGGCAAAAAATCGCAATTAGATTATTTTCCATAATCGTTCAGCCCTAGTGAAATTTGAGGACTTTGATTGGGTGTTACTCAATAAGAAGGTACCTGTGTCTGTGTGATGCTGACATCAGCTGATAACCTCTTAAATATGGTCACTTCTGGACACAGAAAGCAACATGGCGGCAGCAAGAGGCTCCACAACTGCGCTACAGCCATCTTTTATATACAGTCTGTCCATTTTATTAGTTTCTGTTACTAATCAAATCAAATCACGTGAGCTCAGTCTGTGTTGAAGCTGACTTTATTTATTTTTTGGCGTTATTCCATAGATACAGGTTGGATTATTGTAACTCCTTGTACTATGGTCTTCCCTCTTCTCTTCTTCTTAGACTGCAAACAGTCCAAAATGCAGCAGCCCGCCTTTTAACTGGTACCAGGAAATTTTGCCATATTACTCCTGTCCTAGCTAGCTTGCACTGGCTGCCCATAAAGTACCGTATTCAATTTAAAATATTACTTCTTACTTTCAAAACTATTAATAAATTAGCGCCAAGTTATCTTAGTGAACTTCTCAAACCACATACTCCTGCTAGAACACTCAGATCTGCCACTCAACTACTTCTGACCCAACCCAGATCTCGACTGAAGTCTCGGGGTGACCGTGCGTTTGCTCTGGCTGCCCCGGTACTGTGGAACACCCTTCCTCTCGACCTCCGCGCATCTGATTCCATTGCACTGTTCAAATCACGATTAAAAACCCACTTATTCAATCTTGCCTTTCCCTCTAGTTAATATTTCTTTTATGATTTTATATCACGCACTTGTATGCTCATTTAAATTCTTGTTTGCTCTGTACCTGTTGCTTTCCTATGTATTAGTGACAGTTATCTGCTTGCATATTTAGTACTTGCTTTGGTCCTATTTCTATTATCCTCCTCATATACTCTATTTTACTTGTTAAGCACCTTGGCATACCCTTGGTTTTTAAGTGTGCTTTATAAATAAAGTTTATTATTATTATTATTATACAGTCAGGACTGACAGGAAACAGAGAGAGAGGAAGACATGCAGCAGTTCTCTTTAACCAATGGGAAAACAGGAGATGACGGCGTGGGCGGGAGCAGCGATGTAAACATGTTAGCCGCTGATTAGCTCCACTGTGGCGACGCTAGTTAACCCTTCACCGCCTTAGCCCGTCCTTCCGAACCTTGGACCCCCCGGATCTGCGCTTTAATGGCCGGCGTCACGCTGAGGTGCTCCGCTGTCTGGCGCCGTGTCACATTAACAAGGTATGACCGGTGAGGCCCGCGGGGTGTTTCAGGCGGAATCAGAAGTTTAGATGCTAACTGTAGTTAGAAAAGTCTGGAGGAAGCTAACAGTTAGCATGGCTGTTAGCACTGAGTGTCGGGGGTCTGTGGTTACCTGACCGCTAACGACACCTGTCAGACTCAGGTGTCACACAGAGACGGGCTGAAGCTGACAGGTGCGCTGCTCGCGCTCAAAGCGGAGAAATATCAGCTGTTATATAAGCAGCTAGCTGCAGCTAGCATGGCTGCAGCTAGCCACGACCTTTGCTCCACATTCAGACATGACCTGAAGATGAGGCTCAGCTTCATCCTCTGTTCATTCAGTGAGCGGGTCACAGTTAGGGTTGCCAACTCCCTGAAAGATAAATAAGGGACACCTCGTGGCCAGGGCCGGGCGACCCAGTTGTCTTCACCCTTCCCAGTGTGGTAGCTCTTTTTTTTGTGTGTAAAATTATTTTTTAACCATTTGACTTGAATTTGATTTAAGCAGATGCATATTCTTTGTGATATGACCGTATGGGAAACAAATGATCATTTAGCCATTTATTTTTAGCTCAAAATGACAACATTAACACAGTAAAACAGGTCTCTTTCTTAAACAGAAGCCTGTCATGCTTAACTTTTGAGAATATAAGTAAATCTTTCTTTAAAAGAACTCTGTCCTGCTTAACTTAAAATTATATAAATTAATAGAAAACAATAGAACAAAAATATTCTTGTAACTGTGCACATATAGTGCATTTAGTACAGTTGGCTTCAGCTGAGGTATTATTTCTGCTTTTCTAATGCTAATCAGCTGCTCCTGTTTGTAAACCCGCTTGTTCCCATGATTACGCATCATAACTCATCATCATTATTCATCTATGTATTACTTTTATGTATTAGTCATCTATTTGTTGTAATCATCTATCCTTGCAGTTGTTTATTACACAAAATAAATTATATTATCACACTTCTGGCCACATAGCGCTGATATTCACTGCACATGCCCATATTAACCCCAATGTTTACATACCATATCTGCTTCTGCCGTGGCCTGGTGGACAAAAAATTGGTTAAGGGTTCCCCGAGCTTTCACGCCCCTCATGTTCTTCATGTGCCACCACTAGAAGCATGCCTATGGAAAAAGTGCGCCGGCACACAGTGCAGTGCGCTTTATAGGTGTTATCATGCATTTTCCCAGCCAGGTGTTTTCCTTTTCCCAGTCCTCCCTGTGCTTTTGCAGCCTTTTTTTCTTTCTCTGAGCAACAAACATTGCTGCTCTAACGCTGGGCTCACACTGTGCAATTTTTGGCCCATTTTGAGACGATTTTTGAGTCGTGCGACCGATTTGGTGATCGGCCCGATTTTGGCCTTCATCGTGCGTGTAGTATACGTGGGGTAACGAGAAGCGATTAACACCTCACGACCAGCTCCCGATCATCAATCGCTCGTGAGGGTGTCACCACAGCCGCTCACACTGCTCACGCACAAACACGTAAACGTCAGTGAAAAAGATGCAGCAGCACGGTAGTGCAGCGTGTGATCTGGACACAAGCGATGGAGGCACAACTTGTAGAACTTTGGCTCATCCGAGCCTTTTCGATGTGGCCTCACAAAATTATCACGACCACAACAACCATGAAAATAGTTGGATTTACACTGCTGCTCAATCACAGCTGCCTGATCAATGTCTTTCATTAGCAATTTAGCAGAGTTGATGGTGGTGGTGTGTCTGTGTGAGTGAAAGACAGAGAGAGCGACAGATTTTCTGTTATAACCTTCATTTTATGGAGGCACAGTGTGAGCACTCACAGGGCTCGCAAAATTTCAAAATCCCTGGTAGCCCTTCGGGCAGGGACTCTTCAGTTTTTGGTAGCCCAAAATAAATTTAAGTAGCCCGAATAAAAAAGAGAGCAATTTTTTGATTGATGTTTTGTTTCCTTTACAATATTATACATTAAAGTATAATATTGTAAAGGAAACAAAACATTAATCAAAAAATTGTTGAAACACAAATTACAACATTGTATAAAAATTACAATCATCAACTCAAATACTTGGTTCTAATTGAACAGAAATTTCTATGAACTTGTAAGAACTGTGTAGGACATGAATCAGTCTGTGTCAGATCCTGAATTTGAAATTTCCACTGAAGTCGCGGGTAAGAGGCAAGTGGAACCAAGATCGAGGCCGTTTGCTTTTTGAAGTTTGCAAAGACTGCTAAATTTTGCCAGTGGTAGTTCACTCTTTGCAACATAGTAGCTGTTCTAAACAGATTTTTCAGGTTTATTTTTAGTATGTTATTTGCAATTGGTGTTTGTTCTGGGAAAGATATTGCAGACTGAGCAATAATGCATTTCTTGCATTTCTCATGGGTTCTAATGTGGGCCTTTCTTAAAATGACTGGTCCCAGTAACAAAGGCGCTTGTCGACTCAGAAATCGAGAGAAAACCAACAACACACCCGGCAGAACATTATGTTATTTACACGGGTGCATATAAGTGGTCCGCATGTGCGCATTCGCTGTCAAAATAAAAGACGCACCAGATAAGAAGTTGCAGTGCGCGTTTGCGTCCATATAAAAAGCTGTTTTTGTCCGCTAGAGTGGGATTTTCACGGCACATTCTGCACCACATCTCTGTGCGTTCATCATTTGTTTGAAGCCAGCTCACCTCCTGCAACCACTTTTCCGAGAATACGTGCTTCTTTTGTGGTTCGGACTCCTTCTGACATTTGTAAAGCTGCTCTTTCTTTTTGCCTTATAGTCTGATTTGTCATAACTTCTCCGTTTTGTGGTAAGCTTTTCTTTGGCTGTCACTTCTTCACCCTGACCTGTCTTATTTGGCTCAGCAGAACTAAAATATATATCCTGCTGCTTTTACACATGCACTCACATAAGCTCAGCGATTCTCTGCGCGATCAACCTCTCACATGTTTAAGCTGCGGGAGATTTCACTTGTCATGTTTGCATAGTAAGCTAACGATTAATAAGACGATGTCAGAGGAATTGGTGCACAAATTATCATCACTCACAGATCAGTGCTGTCGCTCTCTATACACAGTTCGCACGATTGCAAAGTGAAAGCAAAAAAACAAGTGCAAATTCAAACGCGACTTCAATATGTCACATATTGACAGTGGCTCACCGATAGGGCTGCCACAAACGATTATTTTGATAGTCGACTAGTCACCGATTATTCTTGCGATTAGTCGACTAATCAGATTATGCATCCATTGGACGTAAAACGTACAGATTATTGCAGCAGCAGCATCTGCTCTTATATAACTATCATTAGCTTACAGCTTTAAGTGTTTAAGGTATGTGAAACTAAAAATAAAGACAAGATGATACTTTATTAAACTTTTAATGAAATTTCAAGTTTGAAGCCACCCGAAAACAAATATAACAAAATAGCATTTTGTGCTCAGTCCTCACAACTATATTGAACTTTGGGACTATATAGTCAGTATAGCAATCTACACGAGATTATTGTTCATAGCCAGGAAAGTTAGCTTTTCTACATGTTCTGCAGAAAGGCTTGCTCTCTTTTGAGAGCAGATGTTCCCTGCTGTGGAGAAGATCCGCTCCGATGGGGTGGAGGTTGCAGGAATGCACAGAAAAGATTTAGCTAGCTTTGATAGTGGTGTACAGCCCCGTGTCAGCCCTTTGACCACCTGTGGAAGACCTGAAACCGTTGTGTACTTCTGTCCACTAAGGTAAACAGTAGCAGTCTCAAAAGGTGCCAAACCTTGCTTCAGTTCTTCAAGCAGCACCCACTGCTCTGGCTTCAAGTCGAAGTAGTGTTTCCCCCTTGGCGTTACCTCGGGATCTGAAAGAGTGGCAGTGAGAGGCCAGCGCTGTTCGAGGAGTCTTTCTATCATGTGGAATGTACTATTCCATCTTGTACTGACATCTTGGATCAGTGTATTTTTCTTCACATTCATTTGCTCCTGTTTCATTTTTAGTCTTGTACTAGCCAGCTCGCTTCTCTTAAAGTGCTCCACTAGCTGCCTAGCAGCACCTAGTGCTCTGCTGATGGTGGTTTCTTTGAGAGCAGTATTGACTATGAGCTGGAGTGTGTGTCCAGCACAGCGGATAGAGGCCCATCCATGTTTTTCTTCAAGAAGTCGCATTGCTGCCACCATATTGGAACCACTGTCATGTACTACTGCTTTTATTTTGGCAGGCAAGATGTCAAACTTTGTTAGCACCTCTTCCATCCATGTCATTATATTGGCATTAGTATGCCTCTCCTCAAGAGGCATGGTATCAAGGATGAAGCTCTTCATCTTCCAATCTTCACTCAGGAAATGGCAAGACACACCAAGGTAGGCCTCTGTTGCACGACTGGTCCAGACATCAGCAGTCAGGGTGAAGAAACCTTTGACACCACCAAGGGTCTGCTTTACCTAAAGATATGAGATGGAACAATAGTAAGCATTAGGGAAATATATTACAGTATATTTTTTCATTATTAATAATGCTTGTCAGTTTATGCATTAAGATTTGAATTTACCAATTGAATAATTCAGTTACATCAAATACACTTACGTATGTTAAACAATAAACATTCAACATATCAGTAAAAAAAACAAACAACAACAACTTTCCATTACATGCTTTAACCAAGATTAATTTATTGGTTCCTCAGTCAGCAAGCTCTATATTATTTCATCATGAAATTTATTAAATTCTAATACAAATTGCTATTTTGTGTTTGTGGTGTGAGAGAGTGGAGAGAAAGAGAGACCAACCTTCTCAAAGGCAGCATCATATTTCTTTTCCATCAATTTGGTGAAGTGGGATCGGCCTGGTAGGTAGTTATCATGGTAATGTGGGTTGAACTGCTCGATCATCTCTTTGAAACCTTGATCATCAACCATAGACAGGGGTCTCGTGTCCGTCACCAACATGTTCAAGATTGATTCAGTCAGGACATCTGCTTGCCGAGGTGTACATGTTGTTGGCTTGGTGACAAAGTCGTCCATTGAAGACGAACGTATTTTTTTAGCAGTCCTGTAATGTTAACAGCTATTAACATAAGCAATAATAAGTAGTGCTCTCAGCGTTAATCTCGTCAATACGATGTTAACGCGGCAAATCCCCGTTAGCGCGAAAACGCGGTGCGAGGGCTGCATGGCACTGACTAACGGGGATTTGCCGCGTTAATGCGGTTATGGCGTTAACATCATACTAACGAGATTAACGCTGACAGCACAAATAATTAGCAGCTTGCTGTTTATAATAATGTTAGCAGCTAACTAGCCAATTAGCTTACCGAGACGACTGTACCACTTCGTCGTCGGATGCCACGACGTGCTTCCTTTTTAGATGCTCGTGCATCGCCATTGTACTGCCATGGAAGGCAAGTTCCATTTTGCAGATTTTGCATTGGACTTTCTTTTCTTTTGTTTGGTCAAAATGCTCCCAGACTTTCGAGTTCCGTTGCCGAGTAGCCATGATAACGGAGACTGCTGCTTCTTCTTCTTCTTCATCTTTGGCGTTTAACGGTATCCTTGTAGGTGCATTTCCGCCATCTTCTGTTTCAGTCCGTTATTACACTCTTAAATCCTACTGTTATTCCTGCACCTTTCAGGATTTTACGGCATTTAAACGATGTGTCGACTATTAAATTAGGCGTCGACGATTTTGATAGTCGACGTAATCGTGACTAGTCGACTAATCGTGGCAGCCCTACTCACCGATGCCAATGACATAATTACCCAGCCACATTTCCGAAAGAATGCAAAAGCATTGACATATATTTTTCCTTCCTACAATAGCCTGACGGGCAGAGCAGAGAGAGGTTTTGGTAGCCCGACTGGAAAAATCGCTAGCCCCGGGACGTCGGGCTAGCGATTTTTCGAGCCCTGACTCAGGTCGCATCAGAGCATCGTGACCTATGAACTTCTAACCCCTGCGAGTCAATCGTGCAGTTTGAGCAGGAGCTGAATAACGTGACTGAAAAAATCGCACAGTGTATGTCCAGCTTTAGGTGTACCGTCGTCCGAGACTTGCACCGCAGTGTCGGCGTTTGTTTCCCTGTTGGCCATGCTTCTTGTTGTGGTCATCTGTTGTCTTCCGGTATTTTCTCCGTAAGCGACCTTTCCTCGACCAATGAGATGAGCGGTAATCTGAATTGTCATACTCGAATTGTCATAAGTGTGCTGTCAGCTCATTGGTCACAAAGCAGGAGAGGGGCTGGGAATTATGTTTTCAAACAAAGCGTTAATTCCATTAACATTTATAGACTACTTTTGATTCTCACTGTATTACGGGACAAAGTGCGTCGCTTATTAGCTCAATACGGGACGATTCCGTTTTTTAAGGGACAGTTGGCAACCCTAGTCACAGGTGAGCAGACAGGTGGGCTAGCATGTTATAGCTCATATTCACACTGAAGATGGAGGTTCTGCTCTTAAATGACGAAGAAGCCACAGCAATAGTCTTCATCACTGAGCTGCGCCTGTTTGGGTGAAGCTGTAGTGAAAGTGTGAGTCAGGTTAGTCATGATTGGCTCTGTAAACACTGTGTGTGCTTCTGTTTCCAGCTCAGTCCGATCCAACATTCCCAGCCTGAAGTTTCACACCACAGCGTCTCCCATGATGGGTGAGTATCATCATCATCATCATCATCATCATCATCATCATCATCATCATCCATGATGTTCACAGCAGCAGGAGAGCCTTCAAAGCACAGTGAGTTATAAACAGGTGTTATTATGGGGACGGAGAGGACAGAGCCCAGAACAGGTTTGTATCATGTTTATTTCTGCTGGGATTTTAGAATCTCACAGTAAGTTCTCTGAGGAGCTCAAACAGCACATGTACTGATGATGATGATGATGATGATCGGGGACTCTTGGTGATGATGTCATTGCGTGTTTTCAGGTGTGACAGTGGAGCAGTTTGAGCAGGCGAAGAGCAAACTGTCGACGCTGAAGGACGACCCGGGCAACGAGGTCAAACTGAAGATCTACGCTCTCTTCAAACAGGTGCCAGTTCCCCACACGTTCTAGATGTTCCACATGTTCCACACGTTCTAGATGTTCCACACGTTCTAGATGTTCCACACGTTCTAGATGTTCCACATTCAGACATTTGGTGTTCTGGAAATTTCTCACGTGGAGCTTTTCAAAGCAGGTTTTTAATTGGTTAATCCAGATTTGTCAAACCTTTTTAAAAAAAAAAAAAAAATCATGTCCTCCTTTAAAAAAAAGTATTGGCTTAAAAAAATGATACTTATGAAAACTTCATAAAACTGAGTCTAATTTTCAGTAACCTCAGTGTAAAAAAACTAATTTAATTGGTGTTACTGTGGGACTGATTAGATTTGGTAGTGAAGGAAAATATAAGTCGCTCCATCTTGTTACTGAGCTTCACTGCTGCCACCTGCCAGATTCTTACGCCAGCTGTGGGGCCAGCTGTGGGGCCAGCTGTGGGGCCAGCTGTGGGGCCAGCTGTGGGGCCAGCTGTGGGGTCAGCTGAGAGGCCAGCTGTGGGGTCAGCTGTGGGGTCAGCAGCTGCTTCTGCTCCTTCTTCAGCAATCTGTCGTCCCGGTTTGAGACGTGAGTAAAACTGTGCTCAGCGTTCAGATGTGGGAGCGTGCTGATCTCCTGTCATTGGCTGGAGTCTTGCGTGTGCCGCTAACAGCTGCTTTCTCCGCAAACTAAGAAGAGCAGGAGCACCAGCCCCCATCATGTACACTTTCTACAGAGGCACCATCGAGAGCATCCTGTCGAGCTGCATCACTGTGTGGTTTGGAGCCTGCAATGCGTCCTGTCATAGATCCCTCCAACGCATAGTGAGGGCTGCAGAGAGGATCATTGGTGTCTCTCTCCCCTCCCTCCAGGACATTTACAGCACCCGTCTCACTAAAAAAAGCCCTTTGCATAGCGGCTGATCCCACGCACCCAATGCAAAGCTTCTTCAAGCTGCTGCCGTCGGGGAGGAGACTGCGGAGTCTCCAGGCCAGGACCAGCAGGCTGAAGGACAGCTTCATCCATCAGGCTGTCAGGAAGCTTAACTCCCTCCCGATTCTGCCCCCTCTCTCCTCCACGGTCTCACTGAACTCTGTCACACACACACACACACACACACACACACACACACACACACACACACACACACACACACACACTCTCTGACTCACTCACTGGCCTGCACCAGTTACCAGTCACTTTGTGGAGCATTGGACTGCCACTACCTCATAAGACTTTGTTGTTACACTATCTCTTACCACATACTACTAAATCTCCATTTGCACTACTCTGCCTCCTTACTTGAATATTGTATATTGTATATTGCATAGCTTTTTTTTGTTATACGTAAAATTGTATTGTATTTATTTAAATTTTTTTAATTATTTTATTTGCATTTTTTAATCACTAGGGTTTGAGAGTAACGAAATTTCTATTCTCTGTATGTCCTGTACATGTGGCAGAATTGACAAATAAAGTTGACTTGACTTCGTCTCGTCGGAGTGCTAACATGAAGCCGAGCTCGACACATATGACAGAGATGCTCAAAACTCTGCCCCGGTGTAAATGTTCCTGGTGTGTGGGTTCATGAAGGACTTCAGTATAAGTTCACCTGCTCCTCTTCCTCCTTTTCCTCCTCGCTCAGGCCACCCAGGGTCCCTGCAACGCTCCCAAACCCGGCATGCTGGACTTTGTCAACAAGGCCAAGTGGGACGCGTGGAAGTCTCTGGGCTCCATCTCACAGGTACAAACACAGCAGGGAGATAAATGATGAAGGGTCGTTGCTCAGCTGTCTGTAGGAAGTCTTTTATTCTCTCGGGACTTCAGGTTAACGCTCTTTCCTGAAAGAGCGTCGCTGCGCTCGGAGCTCACAGATCTGCTCCTCCTTTAGCTTCTTGATGCTAACAGGCCTCTCTGCTGTGTTCTTTCCTCTTTGGTTTGAATCTGTTAGGATGAAGCCCGACAGAAGTACTGCGACCTGATTGGCTCCCTGGTGGAGGAAGAGACTGGAAGCTCCGCCCAGGTGAGCGCACAGCCAGCTGGGAGCGGTGCGACCTACGAGACGCTGTTGGTCACCAAGGAGGATGACATCACCACCATCAAACTGAACCGACCGGCCAAGAAGAACGCCATCACGACCGAGGTCAGCCACGCTTCAGACTGAAGCTACTCTGAAACAAAAACATGTACACCTGCTTTTCTTCTTATATCTGTGTTTCCTGTCAGATGTACAACGAGATCATCGCCGCTCTGGAGCAGGCGGCCACGGACGACTCTGTCATCACCGTCGTTACAGGTACACACACACACAGGGCTGTGTGTCAGGTCCTGTGAGCTTCCAGAACAAACCACTGACAGGAAGAAGAGTCAAATGAATAAAGTTGTGCTGCTGTGTGAACGTTTCTGGTTCATCATCAGGCCTGCAGATGTTACTGAACATCATGAATGATTGTTGCTGTTCGTGGTGAGAATGAGTCTGAGGAAACGCGGCGGTCCGTCCTCGCTGGGACTAAACTCCGACTGAAACCTTCAGGCTCGTGTTGAAGTGAACGCGTGTTCTCTTCGTTCTCACGTTTCAGGCGCCGGCGATTTCTACTGCAGTGGAAACGACCTCACCAACTTCACCAAAATCCCGGAGAACGGGGTGGAGGAGATGGCCAGACGGGGTGCAGATCTGCTCAGGTGAGTGTTCATGATGGAAGCAGCAGGAAACCCACTGTACTCGAGTAAAAGTACCAAAGTATTCATGTCCTTAAGTATAGCGTGGATCACAGTGGCTCTGCATGCACGCCGTCATCTGCATCATGTGAGGTCGTCTCCTTGTTGACCTCTGAACCTCAAACTGACCTGAAGGAGAGATCAGCCTGAATCATTCCCGCCTCGCACAGTCAGGATGTTTTATTTGGTGCCAAACCTGAAACCCTGAGCTCTCCTCTGTCTCTCTGCAGGAAGTACGTGAACGCTTACATAGACTTCCCCAAGCCGCTGGTTGCCGTGGTGAACGGACCGGCTGTGGGCGTGTCTGTCACTGTGCTGGGCCTCTTTGACCTGGTCTACGCCACAGAGAGGGTGCGCGCGCACACACACACACACACACACACACACACACACACACACACACACACACACACACACACACAGAAGACGTCACATGATAATGATGAAACCTTTGACTCGTAGGCTCAGGATGTTTGAGTGCAGACTCAGGTGTGTTTCCTCACCTGGATGATGATCTTGCCTCTGTGGTCACAGCTGGACCTGCTGTGCGTGTTTATTCTGACGGCGCTGCAGCGCAGCATGATTATCAGTGCTGCAAACACCATCTCCCTCCATCACCTACAGGGTTTTTGCTGAAAGTCAAGTCAAGTCAACTTTATTTGTCAATTCTGCCACATGTACAGGACATACAGAGAATAGAAATTTCGTTACTCTCAAACCCTAGTGATTAAAAAATGCAAATAAAATAATTAAAAAGTAAAAATTTAAATAAATACAATTCAATTTTACATATAACAAAAAAAAGCTATGCAATATACAATATACAATATTCAAGTAAGGAGGCAGAGTAGTGCAAATAGGCAGATAGTGCAAATGGAGATTTAGTAGTATGCAGTAAGAGATAGTGTAACAACAAAGTCTTATGAGGTAATGGCAGTCCAATGCTCCACAAAGTGACTGGTAACTGGTGCAGGCCAGTGAGTGAGTCAGAGAGTGTGTGTGTGTGTGTGTGTGTGTGTGTGTGTGTGTGTGTGTGTGTGTGTGTGTGTGTGTGTGTGTGAGACAGAGTTCAGTGAGACCGTGGAGGGGAGAGGGGGCAGAATCGGGAGGGAGTTAAGCTTCCTGACAGCCTGATGGATGAAGCTGTCCTTCAGTCTGCTGGTCCTGGCCTGGAGACTCCGCAGTCTCCTCCCCGACGGCAGCAGCTTGAAGAAGCTTTGCATTGGGTGCGTGGGATCAGCCGCTATGCAAAGGGCTTTTTTAGTGAGACGGGTGCTGTAAATGTCCTGGAGGGAGGGGAGAGAGACACCAATGATCCTCTCTGCAGCTCTCACTATGCGTTGGAGGGTTCTATGACAGGACGCATTGCAGGCTCCAAACCACACAGTGATGCAGCTCGACAGGATGCTCTCGATGGTGCCTCTGTAGAAAGTGTACATGATGGGGGCTGGTGCTCCTGCTCTTCTTAGTTTGCGGAGAAAGAAGAGACGCTGCTGTGATTTCTTGGCCAGTGTCATTAGAAATGCACAACAGCCATTTTCTTACACTAACTATGCATAACTGTTGTGAGACACGATCATCTGACCGTGCCCTCCCCCCTCCTACTGACTCCCACAATTGCTCCCATTTCCTATCTGTATTTCTCTGGAGTCTGTTCATGTGGATGTAGGCTTCCATGATCAGTGAACTGACCTCCCAGCCCATTGTTCCTTCAGTGGGCTGCAAACCTGCAGTCAGCTGAGACTGAAGACGTCGCCTGGATGATGACGAAACGTTTCTCCCACTGAACACGTCCAGATGAACAGAATCAACTTTTGGAGATTTACTTACCTGGACGGTCGAGCGTGCATCAGGATATGATTGATATGTGTCTTGACTCAGGTATAGGACAGCAGATCTCAGTTTAAAAGGGAAACTACACGTAATTAAACTAAAAAGAGTTACGAGAAAACTTTTTATTTAATGTTTTTCCTGGTTTCAGTGAGTAAAAATAAGAGACCTGTGTTATCCTCATTTATCTGATGCTGGGTGTTGATGCAGAGCTTCATTGTTATTGTTAATGAACAATTTAACGTCCAGTTTCCATGAAAGACACCTTTTCAGGTCACGTGACAGCGACCTGCTCCAGGTGGTGACGCTGTGCCTCTGTGTGTCTCAGGCCACCTTCCACACTCCGTTCAGTCAGCTGGGTCAGAGCGCCGAGGGATGCTCCTCCTACACCTTCCCTAAACTCATGGGTGCTGCTAAGGTACACACACACTGTCACAGAGGCAGTGCTCATATGAACGCTGCCCCCTGCTGGTAACCTGTGCACACTGCAGGCAGCTGTTAGGACTGACGTTTCCTTTCGTTCTGTGTGTATGTGTGAGGTCGTACGGTGACAGTGTTCCTCTGTGGATGACATGAAAGGAAAACACTGAGTTCATCTCTTTGATTTCAAGCTGCCTCATTTTTAGTTACATTTTACAGCATTTAAACCATCGGACCTAAAACCATCACAGTTAGTAAACATGACTGTAACCATGGTAACACTGCTGTGACATGAGTATCTGCTGGTTGGACATAGAGGACATGAGCTCTCTGACTGTCTCCTGTCTTCAGGCCAGCGAGATGCTGCTGTTCAACAAGAAGCTGACGGCGGTTCAGGCCTGTGAGCTCGGCCTGGTCACCGAGGTTTTCCCCGACAGCAGCTTCCAGTCGGAGGTCTGGACTCGGCTGAAGGCCTACGCCAAGCTGCCCCGCAACGTAATCACACACAGACTTACTCGAGTACTCTACTGCTTTACAGTCTTCCACAGCATGTCTTTATCCTGTCTTCCTTCTCTCACCCTAACCAATCACAGCAGATGGCCCCGCCCCTCCCTGAGCCTGGTTCTGCTGGAGGTTTCTTCCTGTTAAAAGGGAGTTTTTCCTTCCCACTGTCGCCAAAGTGCTGCTCATAGGGGGTCATATGATTGTTGGGCTTTTCTCTGTATCTATGAAGCGCCTTGAGGCGACTTTTGTTGTGATTTGGCGCTATATAAATAAAACTGAACTGAATACTTACTGTCCTGTTAGCGCTGAGGTGAAACTGGTCTCTGTGTATGAAGGACTTCAGAGTGATGCTGACGGCTGTGTCTGCAGGGAAACGAGTCCAGGCCCCGAATCAGCTTAATCTGACCTCTGACCTCTCTGTCTCCACCCCTCTTTCAGTCTCTGGCTCTGTCCAAACAGCTGATCCGCTCGGTGGAGAAGGAGCGCCTGCACGCCGTGAACGACGCCGAGGTGGAGCGCCTGATGGAGCGCTGGATGTCAGACGAGTGTTTCAACGCCGTCATGAGCTTCTTCCAGGCCAAGGCCAAGCTCTGAGGAAGAGGAGGCGTGTATGATGAAGATGATGGTTATTAATTGTAAATGTTGTAGAGTGACTTAGAGCAGACTGTAGGATGTTTCGTGACCAATCTGTAGTGTGAGCGCCACCTGGTGGGCGGGGTAGGGAGGTGCAGAGGCTCTGAGGCTGTGGCAGCAGGTCTCAGTGAATGAAACGCAGGCTTAAAGCTCACAGAGCTTTTGTCCTCAGCTGATGCTTTAGGAGTCCGTGTGAGTCTGAGCTTCAGTTTTCACACCGTGATGCTTTCAGTGTGCTCACTGCTGGTAAAGTGCCTTAAACACTCTAACTGCTGCTCAGCGTTCTCCGACGTCTGTTTGTCCAATAAATTCACAATCACTCGATGAGGTCGTCTTCTCTGTAAATATTCAGTCTGTGTTTGTGTTATAAAGGACACTTTATAATCTACGAAAATATCAAATCTGTCTGACAGTCATAATTTTCTCTACCCTTTATTCTTTAAATCAAACGTCTTTGTTTTTGCCTGTTTGGTTCTTTAGCCGTCAGAGTTGATCTGTGAAGGTCAACAAAGACGCCCAACGGATTTACTTCATCACGGCCTTGTCGTATTGGTCCATTTGATTGACCTTTATTATTCATTTATTTATTTATTTCATTTCAAGTTATCACAGATGGGACAGACGTGAGTGGGGGATAGGACAGGGAGAAAAAAGGGAGGGGAAGAAAGACAGGAAGAGGGACAGTGAGAGAGGACACTAAAAAAAGAAAACAAATTTCCTTGGTTACCTGTTGAGAGAAAAACAAGAGCAACACAATAACACAGCACCACTGCAATAACCTAAATAAATGTAAATAACAGTAAATATTGAATGTTGTGCAGCACACGGTGTGCTTTGAGGTAAGAAAGGTGTAGCTGTCTATGAACACCTGTGTACACCGGAGTTCATCCAGCTGTTCTGCCAGAGGTTTTATATTAACGCAGGACTCCAGGCCTGGAAACCTGAACTCCAACAAACAGACCAGAGTAACAGGATCCTCCAGCTTTCACTCGTTCAGGACGAGACTGACCCTGTGCTTCTAACTGCCAACAGAGGGCGCTGTCTGAAGCCAGACTCGTACAGATATTCATAAATGAGAAACATGAGCCCAGACTTTGACCCATGACACGCTCCTGTGGTTCGGACCAAATGGAGGCGGGATGCTGAAGACGAACGGTCATTTCCTGTCTGCACCGCCATCCTGTCAGTGACGGCTAAAATGTGGGTTAAGCCCCGCCCATTGACTGATTCTATTCTATATAATTTACTGTAAATGTCAGAACAGCTGGACTGTGAGTTTAATGAAGAGTTTAGCAGCTGTACGTAATACACTGGACACTGCATCAGCTGATGAGAAGCAGCAGGAGTTAAACATCAGACAGAATCGGGCTGGTTTTAGATGAGACGCTGTTAGAAATGAGAGATTTGAAAGGTTCTGTGCTGTTTGGTGGTGAGACGGTCCAGCAGGTGGCAGCACTCACCTGCACATGAAGCAGCTGTGAGGGCAGCAGGTGATCCTGCAGCTTCACTGATTCATGCTGAGGAGCAAACAGGAAGTCTGATTGTTCCTCAGCTGTGATGTTTACGGGCTGCTTCACTGGATAATGGTGCGACTTCATCCCACAGCAGAGGACAGGTCGTACACTCAGTGACCTGACAGGAAGTCCTCCCACTCTGTCACTTTCAGCAGATAGCACAGGAGTGATCCGTCTCCTTCATGGAGCTGCTCGGTGAAAGCATCGTCTTTGAGATTGGACTGAATCGTTCCCCTTGACCCGCCCCCCCACAAACCTCTGGACCCCTACGGCCCCTTCTGTGGTCGCCAGGATCCCAGACCCACATGAGTCACTGTGACTGAGGTCAGACCTCCAACCAAACCACATCACCTATCTCCAGAGCAGAGCCCCAGTATCCTCAGCCTGGACAACATGCTGTGGTTCTTTGTTCTTGTAGGCTGCCCGACTCTGGGCTCTCCACTACAGAGGGCGACGGTCATTCAGGAGAAGCTCAGAGCAGAGCTGCTGCTCCTCCACATCAAAAGAGTCAACGTTCAGGATCTGAGTGTTTCATGAATGTTCTGCTGTGAAGATTAGATCCCTCACTGGCTCTGGGACACCTCGATGGAGCTGAACAGCAGGACAAGTCACAGGAATTATTAGAAGAAAAGGGTTTTCCTTTATTTAACCCAAGACGTTATATTTAAAAAATAACAAATGTCAGGCTCATAAAAGAAACAAGGATCAGTCACAAATACATAAGTAAACTAAATGTGTGCGCTTACAAATCAATGCACCTGCTGCAAACTAAAGTGTGTGATTGTGTACATGAGAGTTACAGAGTGTAGAGTGTGGACACGGGTTTGACCGGCACATGGAGGTGAGTCTGGAGCAGGTCTGTGAGCAGAGGCTGGATGGACAGACGGGCGGATGTTTGATGGAGCAGTCAGGTAAATGGATGGTGGTTGGATGACGGTCCCTAGCAGACTGTGGTCACGAGCTGTGACCTCAGCGCCCACAGTGCAGTGTGCTTGTGTGGGCAGCAGCAGCTGTGATGTCGTCGGTGAGCTTGGCTTTCAGATTGTGTGAAAGTAAAAGTGGAGCATCTGGAACATCTGGGCGCACGTTTAACCCCGCTCTGCTCTGAAGCCTGAGCAGGAAGCGGGGTCCATCTCTCTGAGCTGTGGCTTAAATTCTGTTGTTGTCGTGTTTAACTATGGCACCGGGGCAGGAGGAGGAAACCACGTCCACAAGTGCAGCTTCTCTGCAGAATCACTTTCACTGTGTCGAGTCCATTTACATAATAATGTGAGGGACCATGAGAGTGCTGCACAGGTGCTGCACAGGTGTGACTGATTTCCCTCAGTGATGCATGCAGGAGAAGAAGACATCATCATCGGACTGTCGGAGCCTCAGAGGATGAAAATGTGCAGAAATCTCGCAGAGCTGTTCGTTTCTAACAGAAGCAATAAAAATCCCTCACATGGTTTTACTTTGATTGTTTTTGGTCCGTTATTTGTTCTGAAATGTTACAGGCGTCACACTCAGCAGATATCTGTCCCATAAAGCATGAAGATAAACCTGTGTCCAACATTAAATCATAACCAGGCTTAAAGTTAGCTTTATTAGGGGCGTGGCCTCTGTGAGTGACAGGTGGATGGTGACACAGGTGTGCTGTAGCTGCTAGCTGTCTGCTAGCTTCACCTGAACTGGACCTCTGCACGTGTTTGTGCTGGTGGAGCCTTTTAATGACGTCATGTGACCAATAACACGGCTGCTGTGAGGTCACTGTGGTAACAGAGCGTCCACGGTGTGTTAAAGGCCTCGTGCTGAGGGAGGTGGCTAACCCTTAGCTAAAGAAGCAGAGTGGTCACTGAGGTCTTCATCAATGAAGTACTGGAGCCTGCAGGTTAACGGCAGTGAGAGTAAAAACACAGGAAAGATGTTCATTTTTAATCTTTTGTCAGATTTATTAACCTAAAGTTGGTCAAACTCGATTTAATGAGCTTCTCAAACTGCTGATTGAATCCAGGAAGTAATGTAATCCTGCACAACAGCATTTTCATTCTGGGAGGACGCTGGAGTGAGATCATAGTTTGGGAACATTTACTCCATCAGGATCTGATCATGTGCACCTCAGATCCTTTAAATCTTCCTGCAGACGGGCTGGTGCTCGTGGAGCGGCCGGTGTGTGGCCTGCTGAGGGTTTGGACACTTCCTTCACATGAAATACAAGACGGGTGGAAAACCAGCTGCCAGTCTGCACTCTCAGCATCCGCTCATCTCCTCCCTTCCTCGTCTCCTCCCTTCCACGTCTTGTGTTTCCCTTCTTGTTCTCCGGCTGCAGCTCCACCCGGTCAGGTTTCCCTCGGCTTGTCTCCCACTCAGCTCACATTCACCCACAGTCGTCCTCCTCCACGTTTCACTCGGTGGATCAGTGAAGTCACATTTCTGGAGCAGCAAACACAGACACTAAATCTCAGAGAGAATCGTGTCCTGCAGAAATTTCTGAAACATCAGAGAAAAAAATCTAAAAGCTCAACAACAGGTGGAGGACAGGTGGAGGAGTACACACAGAGGCAACATGGCTAAAAACACACAAAACAGCCACAAAGACTAAAACGGCTCATACACGAGCACAGAGGGCTGAAAACAAGAAGCACAGCGATGATGTCACAGAGGCTGTAAGGTCACGGGCTTTCTGGGCCAATCACAGGGCAGAGTGTGTCCGTTTAGATCATGTGATCACGTTGGCTTCATAACCTCAGACTTACACTGAGGTGATGTTTGTACCTCCAAGTCTGAGCCCACATCATTGGAGTTGAGGGGGAGGATCAGGGAGGTTTATGATGACAAACGTCATAAACTGTTCACACTTTCTCCAAAACCAGCTCTGAAACAAACGACGACCTCTGAAGGTCGACTGAACCCACGTTCTTCAATGATAATGACAGAAGTGATGAAACCACCTGAGCTCAGTCAGCACTGATAGTTAAAGAGCATGAAAGCAGACTTTTCAGTCTGTGTAACAATCCTTAGTTAGACAAAATACCAAAATGTTGTTTGTGAGTGGATGGATGGATGGATGGATTTAGTATTTATTTATTTATTGTCATTGTCAAGAACAATGAAATTGCGTTTGGGGCTTTCATACAACCCAAAAAAAAGAAGAAAATAATAAATACCCCTTAAAACCCAAGTGTACATATTTAACCCAGTGTGACTCCAATGCAATAAGACAATCCTTAGCAATAATGTTCGTAGAAATTCAGACAAAGACCTGAGAAACATGACAAAATACAACAATGCAACCCATTCAATATTATTGTACTGTGAGATATGATATCAGATATGATAGTTATCTATTTAAGAAAGAGGGGGGGGGGGGGGCAGGAGGGGGAAGAGAATAAAGATATGATGCACCAATGCAGACCAGTTCATTGCTATTAAGAAGTTGGATATGGTTATTGTCCGTGAGAGGGGGGCAGAGAGTTCAGGAGCCTCACAGCCTGTGGATACAGGCTGTTGGCCAGTCTGGATGTTCTGGCCTGTATAGACCTGTACCTTCTCCCTGAGGGCAGCAGATGGAAAAGGTGGCGCGCAGGGTGATGTTGGTCCCGCAGGATACTGTGCACCCTCCTCAGACAGCGAGTGGGGAAGATATTACTGATCTCTGGCAGACTTGTTCCAATAATTCTGCCAGCTTCTTTCACCACCCGCTGGAGTGCTTGCTGATCGGCCTTGGTGCAGCTGGGGAACCACACTAGAAATCCATACGTCAGAACGCTGCTGATGGCACAGTTGTAGAAGTTCAACATCAGAGATCTGGGAATGTGTGCGCTCCGCAGTCTCCTCAGGTAGTAGAGGCGCTGTTGGGCCTTCCGTACAACTGAGGTGATATGGTTGCCCCAGGACAGGTCCTCGGTCACAGTTACCCCCAAGAATTTAAAACTGCTCACCCTCTCCACCGCCTCACTGCCAATGAAGAGAGGCAGATGGTTGTTATGGCCCCTCTTCCGGAAATCTACAATGATCTCCTTGGTCTTTTTGGTGTTTAAGACCAAGTTATTGTCGTGGCACCATGACTCTAGTTGTTGCACCTCTGTCCTATAGTTTGTCTCATCATTGTTGGATATAAGTCCGAGCACTGTAGTGTCATCTGCAAACTTAACAATGAGATTGGACGCGCAGGAGGAAATACAGTCATGGGTGAAGAGAGTGTATAGCAGAGGGCTCAGGACACACCCCTGAGGGGCACCGGTGTTGACCACAAGGGTGGAAGAGGTGTTCTTACCCACTCTGACACTCTGTCTACGGTTAGTGAGGAAGTCCACAATCCAGTTGCACAGAGAGGAGTTAAGTCCCAGTTGGTGGAGTTTGGGACGGAGTTTGTATGGCCGGATGGTATTAAAAGCCGAGCTGTAGTCTACAAAGAGGAGCCGTGCATAGGTGTTCCTGTGTTCCAAGTGCTTCAGTAATGTGTGCAGCACTGTGGCGATCGCATCCTCGGTTGACCGGTTCTCCCTGTATGCAAACTGGTGCGAGTCCAGGGATGGTGGAAAAGCAGCTCTGATGTGTTTAATGACCAGTCTCTCCAGGCATTTGGCGGGAATGGGGGTGAGTGCCACAGGTCTGAAATCGTTCAGACATGTGACATTTGACTGTTTTGGGATGGGAACGATGGTTGCTGCTTTGAAATGGATGGATGATGGATGATGGATGATGGATGGATGATGGATGGATGGATGGATGATGGATGGATGGATGATGGATGATGGATGGATGATGGATGGATGGATGGATGTATGATGGATGATGGATGGATGGATGGATGGATGGATGGATGATGGATGGATGATGGATGGATGGATGGATGGATGATGGATGATGGATGGATGGATGGATGGATGATGGCTGGATGGATGGATGATGGCTGGATGGATGGATGGATGGATGGATGGATGATGGATGGATGGATGGATGGATGGATGATGGATGGATGATGGATGGATGGATGATGGCTGGATGGATGGATGGATGGATGATGGATGATGGATGGATGGATGGATGATGGATGGATGGATGATGGATGGATGATGGCTGGATGGATGGATGGTGTAATATACTGTTGTGCTGGGGTGCTGTTGACTCCTCCACCAGCAGAGGGCAGGCGTGTGCTGTAGCTGTGCAGTAACAGACAAATAAAAAGCGCCGTGGTCTCCTGAGCGCCGTCTGTTACCAACTGTTACAGTACAACACGGCCAGTCTGAAAGAGAAATGTGAAGATGAAGTTAAACTGCTGCAGAAGGCAGCTGATCTCCCTGACCTTTGACCTCAGCATCAGCAGAGTGAAGGTGCTCGGCTGCTCTCTGTGAGACTTTGTGATGCTTCTCCTCTGCTGTGCTGACCTAACTCTGAATCTGTCCACATCCACAGGATGGTGGAAGTTTGATCCACGGAGACTCACACAGAGTCTATAGCATGAGCTCGCTCACTGAACCAATCAGATCGATGCATTTCTAGGTTGAGTTTAATGGAGCAGAGGATTAAACTTGACAGCTGACGAACGAAGACAGAGCTGGATTTACCTGATGTGACCTCCGAGCATCAAGTCAGGACAGAGAGGAGGAAGAGGAGGAGATAACACAGAGCCATTGATGAAGAGCGAGAGAAAGGGTGGGGGAGGGGTAACGAGCTGGGAAAGCAGAGATGGTTTTGGTGGAGGGAAGAAAACAAAATGAGAGGCGAGGTTGTCACGAGGCATAAAACTAATAAATCAAAGATTTTCTTCTCAAAGGTTTAAACAGACGTGAGCTTCACTGATAAACAATAACGACAGTAAACTACAATCAAATAATAAAAAATAATAATAAACACGTCCACGAGGAACCCGTCCACCAAAGGACGTGAAGCAGTGTGTCCCGGTTAACGTGGACTCAGCAGCTCGGGGACCTGAAACCTCAGGAGGAGTCGGGGTCTCCTGTATCTGCTCCCAGCTGAGCGTCTCAGCTCATCGTTTTACCAGGAGAGCCTCAAACACGTCGATAGAGAAAGAAAAACAAACGTTTATAACAAACGAACTGTTCGTGCAGTTTCTAACACGGGCGTGTTTGGAGGTGTGTGATTGGTTCATGAATCTGTCCCTATCATGTCTGTGAGTGTTTCAGTGATCCAGCTCTGTGAGTCTGTGACGGGAGCACCTGATTATTCCCGTCACGTCGTCCTCCCTCGCAGACCTGATTGGGGTCTCGGTGTCAGACAGGTTTTCGGCGACCTCGCCGAGGACACGCCGGCTGCGTTCTCGCATCAGAGAGCCTCCTCCCGCCGGAGATCCTCGCCGCGCTCTGCAATCAGCTCAGCCGAGCCGCTGGAATGAAAATTTCCTCAGAGATCAGCTGGGGACTCGTGCGGATGGGAGGGGGAGGACGTGACAGCGCCGCCTCACACCTGTCCTCACATGACATTTCCAAGTTGGCCTGAAAGTCTAATCAGCAGGATTTAATCACATCTGCTCCGTGTGGAAATCTAAATATTCATGCAGCTCTGCAGTGTGAGCTGATGGAAATAGATGTCATCTCCTGACCTGCTGACCTTTCTCCAGGATAGCATCAGGCTGCAGCTCCTGCTGCTGTGCAAACATCTGGAGCTCTGCTCTCTGTGTGTCATTATTATTGGTTTAACGGGCTGAGCTGTGTGCTCTTAATCAAATGACCAGAGAAGACCTGAAACCCTCTGTGGATCCCATGTTGACCATCAACATGACTGATTTTATATCTGCTTGTTTTCACTTTGTGTGTCTGTTAATTAGTGCAAACTAACAGGATATTAAAGCCTGATGACTGTGAGACCCGAGCTCTCAGATCTATAACTCATAAAAGGATTCAGGATCCAGGTCTGACGTAAGTTTTCTCCTGCTCCAGCTGAGTAAAGACATAGAACATAAAGTTTATTCTTATGGCTCGCTACCTTTAAACCTGTTTATCTATTCTCTGGGTTTAAATCCAGGCACAGCTCTGTGCTTGTGAGACTTTTAGAGCCAACATGTGGGCGGGACACAGGATGACCTGGTCGCCACATTCTTATCAGTGGTCACATGATATCATTAAAAGGCTCCAACAGCACAAACACGAGAGTCCAGTTCAGATGAAGCTAGCAGCTACAGCCACCTGTCAGTCACAGAGGCCACGCCCCTAATAAAGCAAACTTTAAGTACGATTTAGACAGGTGAGTTATCAAAGCATCCTCCCCGAGTGCACCGACTCGCTGCACCATCGTGTGGTGCAGCGAGGTATTACATGAGAGTACAGCCAGCTGTGTAGAGCTTCAGCTGATGTCTCTGCAACACATCACAGTCGCACATGAGCCTGAGCAGGTGTGTCTATAAGGCCTGTAAGAGGGCGGGAGGAAGTTCACTGTGTGATGGCGGCAGGTGTGAGCTCGCTCTGTGTGCAGACCCTCATTAAGATTCAGGAGGAGGCGCGGCTTGCCCCGGAGTGACTCCTCTCAGCGATCAAACCCACTGACCCGCTGCAGCGACGGATTCTCCTCCTCCCTGGCGTGCGGGGGAGGCGGCTCTTCTGGTTGGCTGGCTTCATTGTGCTGTGGTTTGGTTGGCGGCGCAGCATCAAAGCTGTTACTCAGAATCTGGAGGAGCTGGAGGCGTTTTCACTGCTGCTCCATTTCCACACTGTTAAACTCCCGCTCAGCACTACATCCTGCAAATGCTGCTGATTCACCCGATGACCTTTGACCTGTGCCACTGACCCTCTGACCCACATCTGAATGGAAACGTTAGAAATAAATTAATCTAATCTTGTTGCGACACAGATAAACCTCCTGATCACTTCCTCTCTGAGACGCACTCATCAATGAGCCTCCAGCTGTGACCGTCACCGCCCGAGGTAACCACGGAAACCTGAACGTTTTACACATGTGACACCTGAGTGCTTCCTGTCCCGCCCACAGATCACAAGGACTCGCTGCCTTCCTGGTGTCGGATCAAAGTGACTGAATTGTTGCCGGCAGACGTTCCACACTTCCTCACAGTCCCACAGTGGGAGAGTGTGCTGCCACCTGAGGAGGATCCACTCCCACTGAGGTTTATGACTCTGGTTAATTAAAGGTAGTGGCAGGAACAGGAGACACCTGAGTGATCAGATCCTTCACTCAGATAATATTCCACCTGTGTCAGAGAGGCCAGTGAGGTCTCATCTTTAGTTTAAGGATCCAGAGTATGTGATGAATATGTTCCTGCGGTCAGCTGATGGAGCGCTGATGGAGTGCTGATGGAGGGCTGATGGAGCGCTGATGGAGGGCTGTTGGAGCACTGATGGAGGGCTGTTGGAGCACTGATGGAGGGCTGTTGGAGCACTGATGGAGGGCTGATGGAGCGCTGATGGAGGGCTGGTAGAGCGCTGATGGAGCGTGCTGATGGAGCGCTGATGGAGGGCTGATGGAGGGCTGTTGGAGCGCTGATGGAGGGCTGATGGAGCGCTGATGGAGGGCTGGTAGAGCGCTGATGGAGGGCTGTTGGAGCGCTGATGGAGGGCTGGTAGAGCGCTGATGGAGGGCTGTTGGAGCACTGATGGAGGGCTGATGGAGCGCTGATGGAGGGCTGATAGAGCGCTGATGGAGCGTGCTGATGGAGCGCTGATGGAGGGCTGATGGAGGGCTGTTGGAGCACTGATGGAGGGCTGGTAGAGCGCTGATGGAGCGTGCTGATGGAGCGCTGATGGAGGGCTGATGGAGCGCTGATGGAGGGCTGATGGAGCACTGATGGAGGGCTGATGGAGCGCTGATGGAGGGCTGGTAGAGCGCTGATGGAGCGTGCTGATGGAGCGCTGATGGAGGGCTGATGGAGCGCTGATGGAGGGCTGATGGAGCACTGATGGAGGGCTGATGGAGCGCTGATGGAGGGCTGGTAGAGCGCTGATGGAGGGCTGTTGGAGCACTGATGGAGGGCTGATGGAGCGCTGATGGAGGGCTGATAGAGCGCTGATGGAGCGTGCTGATGGAGCGCTGATGGAGGGCTGATGGAGGGCTGTTGGAGCACTGATGGAGGGCTGATGGAGCGCTGATGGAGGGCTGGTAGAGCGCTGATGGAGCGTGCTGATGGAGCGCTGATGGAGGGCTGATGGAGCGCTGATGGAGGGCTGATGGAGCGCTGATGGAGGGCTGTTGGAGCACTGGTGGAGCGCTGATGGAGCGTGCTGATGGAGCGCTGATGGAGGGCTGATGGAGCACTGATGGAGGGCTGATGGAGCGCTGATGGAGGGCTGTTGGAGCACTGATGGAGGGCTGATGGAGCGCTGATGGAGGGCTGATAGAGCGCTGATGGAGCGTGCTGATGGAGCGCTGATGGAGGGCTGATGGAGGGCTGTTGGAGCACTGATGGAGCACTGGTGGAGCACTGGTGGAGCGCTGATGGAGCGTGCTGTACCTGAGACAGTTCGTTTCACGGCTCGTGGACTCTGGACTCGTCTTCGCTCTGTGGTTCGTCCACTCGGCTCAGTTAAGCTCATTCTGGTTGTTTCATTTTCCGGTCCCAGCGCTGACGCCTGTGCCGAGGTGGACCTGACTGACCTGTGCAGATGTGACCCCGCCCCCAGACTCCTTCATCAAAGCGGCTTCAGCGAGTTCACGTGGACTCTGCGGGCGGCTGCAGCTTCGCGGGGTCGCCCGGGAGACGAACTCTCTCTGAGCGTTTGAAGAGGACGGAGGAGTTTCATTTTATCTGTCAGTCAGTCCCTGCATCACGGGGACGCCGCTCTGAGCGTGTGAGCGACATTTACATGACCTACATACAGACTGCAGAGAGAGGGAGGTGTGTGAACGCCACAGAGGAGGAGATGGAAGCTGAAACAAGCAAAGAAAGGAAAACTGAATGTAATGGATGGAGCTCGCTGTAGGCTGACTGTGAAACATTAATGCGCTGCTGTACTGCAGCGTGTAGGTGCAGCACGAGCAGGGCGGCGTGCAGCATCCATCTGAGCCTCCTCGCTCCCTCGTCTGCTCTGTGACACAAAAGCAGAAACACTTCCTGAGTTTACAGTTTTCAGCTTTCACACTCGGGACGACAGTGAAGCTCCACCCACTGCTGCTGTGGGTGTGGCTGATGTCATGTTTCAGCAGGTACAAACATAATGTTTACCTGCATGGTGGAACGTGATTGGTCAATAGAAGGTGAATTACAGCCGAGCTGTTGTGAGATCATACGCTGTGGTTTGTGTGATCGTTGTTGTCTCCTGATCATCTTCGTACTGTGAGTCAGTACAACAACAAAGGCTAACAGCTGATTGGCTGATGAACTGTCAGTCCAGTGTTTGAGATCTGACTAAGCTGATGGTTTAAAATAGCTGCATGGATACGCGTCCATCTGAAGATGGTGAAGATGTTTCTAGCAGCACTTTGTTACAAGATGACAACGTTTGTAAACCCAAAGAGCTTCTCAAACATCGTTTACCTGTATGTTCACGTGGCTTTTAGGCATCGTGGTGTTGGAGGTGAATTTATACAACTCACAAAGCTGTAACGTTATTACGTATAACAACGGCAGCTTGCTAACATTTAGCTAACATTATAGCAGCTGTTCTTCCCTCTGTGGGCGTGGCGTTATAGCATTGCTATGCTTGTGTACACCTGGAGTGTGTGATGTAACGACTGACTCTATGACTCTTAATGAATGCAGTCAGGCTCCAGGAGTTTTGTCTGAAGGGCGTCTCTCTCCCTCTGAAACATTAACATTAGGGAGGTAGGGCTGCTCGATATAACGATATATATCGGATGACGATATAAAAACATCTGTCGTTTCATTTTACGCTGTCGTTTGTTTCGTTATGTCGCAAAATAAACTGTTTACGGCAATATTTGTTCATGTTCTGATGTCACTGTAGTTATTATTAATTTCTTAAAGTTCTCTCTTTCTCTTATATTTAATATAACCACACTACGGACGGACAAGCGCCTGTTTTTATGCGTTGTCGTTAGCAACAACGACGGTAAAACCACCGCGTGTCCGCTTGTTTATTTTCCACATAAACCTTTCACAATAAAGCTCAAGATCCTGTTGAGACCTTTCAAAATAAACTGAATCACGTGAAAGATGCAGAGTGTTTACAGATGAGAAGTAAAAAAGACGCCAGGTGCTAAAAAATAAACCTTAGACTCAAACGTTAGAACAGGCTTTTCCCCGCAGCACGCCGTGTAATAAATACAAAGAAAACGGCGCCGTTACAACTTGTGTCTAAAAATGTGTCGTTTCATGCATCAGTTAAAACACTCGACTCCAGCTACATGACGCGCAACTGGAAACACTTCACACAAGTCGAGCTGCCCGAGATTCACAGACTTTACAGAAAATGTTACATTTGTGTGATTTATATCGTTATCGGGACGATGTCTTATATCGGGATATGAGATTTTGGTCATATCACACAGCCTTAGAGGGAGGTGTTCTGGGCATGTTGTCGCAGGTGGAGGCCCCGGGGCAGACCAGGACACACTGGAGAACTCCTCAGAGTTCCCCTGGAGGAGGTGGCTGAGGAGAGGCTGCTGCCCCTGTGACCTAGCCCCGGATAAGCAGACTCATACTTTATTGAAGGTGGTGCCTCCTCCGTTTAAGACTTCTGCTCCTCCCTCGCCGCTCGTACTCCTTGATGGTTTAGTTTTTTGCCTCTACAGGGTCAGGGTCCTCAGGTCACATGATGACCAGCGAGCTCCACCCCAGAAGACAGAGAGCTGCAGAGAAAGCTCACGGGTGGAGATTCATTCAGTCTTGTGTGTTTTGGGCGCAGTGCGGCAGTGGCGCCCTGTCAGGACAGGCGAGGCAATAAATTAGGGTCAAATCATTTGGGGATGTAGGTACTAAAGCTGAGGTAACTTTAGGCCAGTGCACGGCTTCAAACTTGAATCTGTGCATTGATGGTTTGGATGTTTCATGCTTGTAGAAAGAGGCTTCTAAAGATGAGTAAAGCTGGACTCATGAGGCGTCTGTTACTGGTGGATGTGAGTCAATTGCTTGCTGTGAAATAAAACAAAATCAGCTTTTCATGCAGTCGTTTAAAAGTTTAGGAAGTGGAAAGTCACCAATAAACCGTCCACATCAATCGGCAGGTGCGTGGAGAGCGAGCTGTGCTCTCAGTCACGCTGCGTCACTGAGGATTAATTCAGCGCCGTGATGAGAACATGCAAATGAAGCTGCTTTTAAGCCCACCGGCTCGTTTGCTCTCTGCCCTGCACGGGTCGCCCGGCAGCTCTCAGACCTGCCTTATTGAGGTAAAAGCACATAAAAGTCAAACTGCGGGAGGATGACATCCAAAAACATTGGCTTCATCTCTATAATGCATTCCAGCCGTCTCTGCTGGCCACAGGAAGTGCGTTAAAGCGAGGCAGAGGGTCACAGAGCTGCCTCATTTCCATTATTCATCTTCATAAAAGCTCCCGGACCGCTGCCTCTGAGTTTGGGGAAGGAATGAGGGGAATGTTAAAACTGTGCTCTCCTACTTATCTGATCACACACACATCTGGTTACACATCTGCTTCTGTCTGAGGCAGCACTGATGGAGGCAGGTGCAGATGAGGGGTCTTCATCGATGAAGGTCCTGAGTGTGGTTACAGTACAGAGCACAGTGCTGAGGATGATTTCAATAACACTGAGGCTGCTGTTACGTGTTTATGAGAGGCACAAAAACACCACGAGAACTCTTCAATGAGCCGTTTGTTTAAAATGTTCGCCGCTGTGATGGCGTGAAGGCTGTGAACCTGCTGGTCATGGCGTCCATCGGCAGCTCTGGGTCTCTGCTCAGACCTGCAGCAGTCCTGGTTCTGGTCCTGCAGTCCAAAAGCAGCTCAGTCAGTTGTTTTTGAAGGACGTCTCTGCTCTTAGACTGGATTCGTCCTTTCACTCAAGCAGAGCTCGTTTCTATCACCTGTAGCTTCCATCACAGTTTTCATGGATGACGTTTGTTTTCTGATGAAAATGAGACAATAACTGAATAAAACGTGATGCAGGAGGACAGAAACACATCAACACTTTCATCAACAAATGAAAAAGAGACAAAAATACATCCGGGAGACGAGGTCCAATCAGAGATCATCAAGCTGTGTAGAAAGGCGGGGCAGTTTAGAAGTGATCCAATCACAAGCGATCTTGTGCAGCAAGGTTAGACATATGGACAGGTGGAGGAACGTAAAGTGCTTCATGAACCATGTGAAGCAACAACACCACAAACTT
This sequence comes from Rhamphochromis longiceps, assembly GCF_057381845.1. Taxonomy (NCBI): domain Eukaryota; kingdom Metazoa; phylum Chordata; class Actinopteri; order Cichliformes; family Cichlidae; genus Rhamphochromis; species Rhamphochromis longiceps. The sequence continues at coordinate 36,164,894 of NC_140565.1, forward strand.
TTACACCTGCTGGTAAAACCAAAGGAGGCGGACCAATGCTTTGGAACACCTGAGCGTCCATCTTTACCTGCATGTTCAGAGCTCTGATCCACGCAGGAAGTAAAGGCTCAGAGGATGAGTGATGGCCTGGAAAACCCTGTAAACGAAACACTGTGACAGCTGAAGAAGGACGAGCTACACCTGGGCGGAGCTGCTTACAGGTCTCAGCAAACAGCAGCACTAACCTGTCAGAGCGTCAGCAGCTCAGGACCACAGTGACCAGGACTGAGAAGGTCAGCCAAGAGAAACCGAATGAAACCTGGAGACCTGCAGACCCGTCACACTCCTCCTCAGAGCTTCTCCCACCTATCGAAAAGAAGCTGAAGACCACAGAGACTCAGGGAGACCCAGAACCACCAGGAACCATCAGAACCAGAAAGAGTCTCAAAGGTCTGCAGTGAAGTGTCCTGATGCTCCATCATCCAGGAGAGGAAATCCCCAAACGTCGAGTCTGTTCATCTGGATGTTTTCAGTAGGAGAAACATTATGTTGCTGCTCGTTAGAGAGTTTCTGTCTGTGATGCTGAGCTAGTTTAATGCATGCACGTCTCCACTGTGTGTGTCTGTCTGTGTG